>NC_056741.1:355107009-355194509 GCF_019279795.1 Protopterus annectens
TTTTTTGTGGAACAGGTGCCTATTTATTTATTTTTTTTAGTAATAGAGGAATACTGCATAAGGGATATTGGTATTTCTGGGTCAGGAAAGTTGGGTAGGTGAGGAAGAAAATGCAAACAGGACAATCAATCAAGACACAGGATGGTGAGGACAAATAAGGTTGGGGGTTACCATCTTTGGGGTGAGGGAGGAGACAACACAAGCTCATGCCCATCAAACATAGGGACCATGAGAATCTAGTCATCATCCACAGGACTGTCATCACTGTCCCCTTTCTCCACTAGCTGCTGGAATGCTTGACATCTCCTCCTCTGGACCATGAGAGAGAGAGCAGCCTCTCTGTCCAGCATACGTGTATACCACCCTATGTATCAACTCTGGCATCTTCTGGTGAATACCTGGGTCTATATTGGATAATTGAAAATCCAGTTCAGTGAACGTCATTTTTGGTGCACTTGCATCGAACATGCCATTTGTCGTTGAGATCCCAGTACAGTGAAGATCAAAAAATTTGTCCTTTCCTTACTGTAGTGCAATCTCGGAATAAGTATATATAATTAGTCAGGTGTGTGTGTGTGAGGGGCACAGCCCCCCACAAGACCAGAATTTGATGAATGGCATTTCAGATGAAATGCTGTTCATTGAAGTGGGTTTTTGCTGAATTAATATAGACCTGAAATACCCACCTCCACCAGTACTCCCAGAGGATAACACAGCACCAGTTACCAGCGTAGTGCAAGCTAAGGGCACAGGCAGTTCATGGGCAGCAGCGACAGTACTGCCAGGTTGGGTCCCATATGTGCTGGGCATTGGTACTGGAGCCACTGGAGCTGGGACAGGCTGATCCACTGGGGTTGGCCTACCACTCTGTACTGTGATGCACATACTGATTTGTTACAGATGCATGACATGGAGACATTGAAAGACACATAATAGAAAATAAGAAAAGAGATAAGGGATAAGTGAGAGAAAAAATAGATAAAATGAGTACCATCATATGTGACATACAATGCATTATGACAATTATACAACTATTTTATCTGAATTATTACATTTAAGTATTCTTCCTAACAGCTGCAAACTATAATTACGGGTTGCTCAAAGTAATCCTTGCAATGGGCATATACTGCACATATGCTTGGTTCAGTTATACAGAGTATAGTTAACAGCAGGCATTTATGCCACTTGTATAGATTTTAATTTATGCAAATTACTTAAGAATTGCAGTATTGTATAGTTGTTATTCTGGGTATTTGAACCCACAACCTCTGACTACAGTCTTACATCTGTCTCCTAAAGTTGGTTTGTGCTACAGACGTTTGCATGCATATTTGCAACTACAGTTAGGATATGAATGATTACCTTGCTACTACTGTATAGAAAGCAAAAATATTTTCTTTAACTTTCTACAATAATACTTCTCTTGTGCTGCATACAAACTACTTGCTTCCCTCAGTCTCTACAGATGATTAGCATGAGCCTGCCTATTCACCACTATTTCAGGATTAGCTGTGAAAAGAAAAGAACAGAAGATCATTATGCATACCAGTCTTGACTATACATAGCTTTCTATGTATTATAAATTCTTTGTATTAGCATAGTTACACAACTGTGGGATGTCACTAGTTTGACACTTATCCAGACACTGGTTGAGTGTATCCCTCTTGTGCCTTTTTTAGATTGTTAAAATGGTGCCTACACTGTTTTCCAGTGCATGGGAGGTCAGTCGCTCTGGATACAGCCTTGGCCAGGCTATTCCAAGCTTCAGACTCATACTGGAAACCAAAATAGTGCCCCTGCAGAAGCCATTGGTTGTGGCTCTTTACCAGGAGTCCAATAAATATTCTGGAGTCCTGCACGCCCCATCTCTGTGCCCTAAATTGGGCACCTTCCTCTCTAACACATGTCAAATCCCAAAGCAATAGTAATAGCAAATAATGATTTCCTGACAGTTCCTGTTATCACATTTACTGGTAGTGCACAAACCTGAGAAATGAGGTCAACCATGTTTGTGTGAGGTTATGCAGAGAGCAACAATGCCAAACAGAGAGGAAAGCAATTTTTGAAGCTGGAAAGTCAATCTGACACTTGACATTAGTTTGAGGGGTGTCTGCTGCTGTAACTGTTATTTGATTTAACTTTGCTGCCATGGAACAGGGGGATGAATGCCCTGATCTGACATGTTTGTTTGACTTTATACACTAATAAAGCTGATTTTTACACTGTGGGATTCAATCATATGCATAAGGGAAAATATTTTGTTCCACACCATTGATTTTCCATCTTTGCCACAGAAGTGCTTCTCAGTCATAGTCATGAATCATTCATAAATACAGATGACAGATTGAGGTGTTAACCATGTATGTGTGTGACCTGACAAGGTCCTAGTATATATGTTGTACCTTTCAGTTTTTCCCGGTTAGGGGTCGCCACAGCAGAACTCCGGTCCGCTAATGATTGGCAGTAGATTTTTACGTACCGAGTTGCCAGCCCTGACGCACAACCTTCAACGAAGGTACGCCCATTCACGCATGTCTCTACACAGAAGACGCTTTAGCTGAGAATCGAACAGGACAACGTCTTACTGTGAGGCAGCAATGCTACCCCAGCACCACCACTATATATATATATATATATATATATATATATATATATATATATTAATTTGTGTATGTGTTGTATTTAAGTGTGAAGGCCATCTGAGTCCAGCTAGCGCTATTATACTTACAGAAACATAGTAGAAAACATTGTAAGGGCGTCTTATCCCTCACACATATAATTCATATCAACTCCACTATTTATAATTATGTGTAAAGTCTTATAAGTGATATTTAATATAATAGGAAATGGAACAACAGTACAAATGACTGGAATTATATGTATTATAACCCAGGACCATTTGTATGGCAGCCCTACACTTACCTGCTGTGACAGGAATATTGAAATAACACTTGTATATTTTCTTGTTCATTACTGTAAACTGGACTGTCACAACAGTAAAAATATGTTGCACTTCCTATATTAGAACTCAGGACTATCAGTATTACAGCCCTACACTTCCATCTGTTGCCACGGGAATGGTTAAATAACAGTTGCATAATTCCTTATTCATTCTTAAATTCTGTGTGTTAACTGCCATGCAATTCCACTTATTGTGCTTGCTAGGTGTCTAACAGAATTAATAGCATGTATCTGTTTTGAAATCGTTAACTGTCTGCTTTCTGCCTGCAGGTGTTCAATGCTGCAGGTGTTGTGGAAGTTTGCTAACTGCTGTGCAATGTTGCTTAGCGACATTGTGCAATAGAAAGCAAAAACTGCAGCAATGTATCCTTTTTGACTTTTACACTGTCTACACCCTGTCTACAGGTGTTATGTCTGCTTCCTGTGTAAGCCACTTGTCCAGGTTTACGTACTGCTAAGTGTTGCGCAAACTAGATAAGCACAGCTAAACATGACACTCATTGTGTTTCTCTTTCTCTGTTTCCCTCATTTGCAATAAGCTGCTCACTGCACAAACAGTGGTATTAAAGAAGGGAAAATTAGGTGAAATGAAGAAAAGGAATCTATGAAATAAACACCACTACAACATTTATGTTGGTAAAAATGAAATATTTTACACAGGTCTGGATTTGAACTCTCACTCCAATGAACCCTCATAACACATGGATGTGTTATCCCTCTTAGCCACAGAAACAGCTTTGCAGCAGAGAATGAAAATCATTGTGCATATAACCAACTGCAGCATCATCCACAGTACTAACAAAACATTTGGCAGTTGTTTGTGAATGTATTAATTTCAGATGTAGTGTACTGAGTGATCACACAACCATTTATGACTATTACTTGCATAAATACAGCTCTGTCTTATTTCTCTGTGTTTGTTGCTCATTCTTGTCTCAATCTTGTCTTATCTGACCAGTAATCTGAGACATGCAGTCTGTAAGGCATTCTGTATCATTGTCCTTAAAATGTATGAGGATATAAAATGGCAATAATAAACAGTTATCAAGAATGAAGGGGAAGATGGATGTTACTGAACAGAAACTGTGAAATGGGTGCTGCTTACTTACATTTAAAACCTTGATACAATTACTTCTACACTTTGTAAGTCTAACCTGGCTGACACACCCACTGTAAGGGAGTCTGAACTGTTGTTGTATTTTCCTTCTCTCTATCAGTAATCCTTCACATTTGCAATCCATTAGCAGCAAACATTGAGGGAGTGCCTGCACTATGTTTACATGTGCTACACGGAGCCAAGTATTTGGGATTCAGCAATTCTAATGAGTTTACACTTCATTTGCATCTTCACCATGCTCACAGCCCTGAATCTACAGTATAAAGCAGGAACCTGTAGCTAGGGAACCTGAAGGTGAGGAGACTTGTTTATGTCATTAACACAGAAGAAGATATTACTTTGGGATTTATCGACACAGAAGATTAATGATCTTGATAATGCATGCTATATTTTTCAGCTATATATTGGATAAACTGAAATATCACTATGAAAAATCTGTTTATATATATATATATATATATATATATATATATATATATATATATATATATACACACATTAGTAAATGTTACTTTTGTCTGTATGCATTTCACAGAAGTGTACCAATGTTTGTCAAAGCATTTTACTTTCTAAGGTGCACAGCATTATTAGCTATCATCACAAGTGCTAATATTTAAAGTGCTTTTCTCTTTATACTCTTCTATTGTTATTTCTATGAAATGTCATGTTCTAAATTGTCAACAACACTGTGGTGTTAGCCTTCTAGCATGGCCCAAACACACCTCGGAGGAGTGCTGGCCCCAGGTAGACATGACTGACAATTGCATAAAATGGAATGTTCTGTTGTAAATGTGTGCACATGTTTCAGGGACATTTTATTTGATAGCATATCACTGATGGTCTGTTAGAAAAATGTGTCATCTGTGTGTTGTTTTGGGGGTGGGGGGAACCAAAGTTGCATTTCAGTGTTGACACAAACAAACCTTGCAACTGCTACACTCCTAGTTTTGGATTTAACCTTGATTTGTATATGATTGTAATATGCTACAACCACACAATTTCTTTTTTATATTTGAATATATTGACTGCTTTATTTTTCTGCACTGGGTAACAGTGAAATACTACCTTTTATGTGTTATATCTAAGCACAACTTTTATTCATGTGATACGTATGTGTATTATTCTTCTTTTGTGTTTTATGTCACTTAGGACTATGGCACACAAGTGTCCCAAACCCCACAATCCCCCATTCAGTGACCCTGAGAATGAAGTCATTACAGAAACATTTAGGTGACATGGTGCCTTTCTGCTTGAGAGTGGACGTGGAGATATGTCTGGCAGAATATAAATTTGGCAGCAGATAGCGGCTGATGTGAAAGCCTTAGATGGCCAGAGTAAGGTATATGATCAGGTGCACCATAGGGCTACTGATATGATTTCATTAGCTTAAAGGAGAGCAGATGCAGTGGCCCATGAATGGATGGCTACCGGGGGGGGGGGCTGCTGCAGAGACACTACTGACACCAAATGAAGAGTTCCTGTCCAGGGATTCAAACAGCTCAAATTAACATGTCATTGATGTTGGTGCTGCTGTTTCAGAGAGGACAAATATGACCCAGGAGGTGTTTCCAGGCAGGCTTACCTATCTCATTTGTAAAATATTGACAGCAACACTTAAGTTCTGTGTAGCATTAAATTTCTTTTGTGGGAGGAATAGTTGTAGATTGATACAGTTAACAACACATTCTGGTTGATTACACATGGGCTTGGGCTGGATGTGTCATCCAAGTTCTTGTTAAAACTATCGTTAATTGACATATAAAGGGCAAAACGTTTTAACCCTCTGTGTTACTGTCTATTGTGATGATGGTGTCCTTTCCTTTTGCTTAACTTCTTCCAGGGCCATCCACTATAAGGAGCCTGCAGTCATGTGCATATGGTAAGCCAAACATGTTTATGTCAGTATTGATCAGCAATTCAAAGATATATTTAGTTTGTGATGTTGGTGTCAGGACTGTTGTGTGTACTGCTGTATCATCTGTAATAGTGGCACCACTGTTAGATCGTTAGCAAATATTGGACTACAGTAGTGTAGATATAAATTTTTTCCTGTGTTTGTTGCTTACTGTCTCAGGTGATCCTGGCATTAGAAGTGTGGGTCTCCTACCACCTGATGTCAGAGTATCAGCAGACCCTGATAATGATGGTGGCCAAACAGAGGCACAGTCGGTGGGTGCAGAGGTTGAACCTGATACTGAGGATGACATTCAGCCATCCCCTGTAATTCCACTGGACACAGCCAGTAGGCCTACACCAAGCCATTCCAGTGAGCTCTCAGATATTGGACATGTGGAGGGTGAAACTCTCAGTCAGGGTAGTGTGGTTACTGTGTCTTTAGTGCCTGTTGCCTCTGGCCCTAGCCAAGTGTGGGTGAGGTGCCACGCAGCACAATTGCTAGTGGTGCTTGGAAGAGGCCTGCTGTCCATTCACTACTTGATCCAGGTGTGTCTTCCAGTGCCCTCAATGTATGTTTAGGGACATCATGGAGGCAGAGGCATGTTAAAATAGATCCTCCAGAGAAATGTTTAGGGTTGTAGATATGCCACAGGCTGAAATGTGTGACTACCTCCACCATGTTGCCAGTTGAATGGATCACATGAATGACATGTTGGAATGGGTGGTGTCTCTGAAGGAACATATGCTGGGAGGAGGATGGCATCCATGTGGGCATAGGTAAGCCATATCATTTGATTTTGGCCAACATGTCCGTGCCTGATCATGCCCAATAGTGGGACTATTTCCACTGCTCTGTCAGTGGTTGAAGTGTTCATACCCAGACATGGCAGGCCACAGGCTCATGCTCTTGGGTATCCTTGTGAGGGGAGCTCATCCAGCAGGCATGGATGTGTCAGTGCAACTTTTGGCATAGCCAGTTCTCATTTTTGAGTACGACAACAATGAACTGCTATCTCTACCATGCATAGCACACACCTGTCCAATATACCAAGATGTAGAGCTAGCACAGAGCTTGACTGTGTTCTTGCAGACACTCACACACCAATTATACCTAGAGGGCCCAGACAAACACTTACACACAGCAGTTCCATGGTTCAGCCATGAATCTTAAAGCTCATTATGTCTCACTGGAAATTTCTTATTTTATCAAAATGTCTGCATGTTTCTCTTTTTTACTCACACACACTCGCTTACCTTTTGTATCAGCCTAGGCTTCCTGCCCCCCCCCCCCCAACACCCTGTGTAAGTAATGATAACTCAGCCATGTCCTTGTTTTCTGTATTTTGGATTCAGGGATACATAAGCTTTGTATCCACAGCAGACTGTTTATTGTCTCTAGAGCTTCGGCTAAAAAAAGCCTTCAATGAGTTTTAGTCAAAGTGCTTGAGACAATAAACAATCTGCTGTGGATTCCTGGCTTGGTTGTTTTTTTGTTTTCCATACAGTGCTGCAGTGTTGTAGTTTATACCTAAGCATTGTGTCCGATGCATAGCTGACTTAGTGCTTAGTACATCTGTGTTTGTGATGTTGTTTGGCTAACTGTACTTTTGACATATTTTGGTCTTGGAAAGTTAGATAGTTGATAGAATCAAAACAGTTTTTTGCATTGATATTTTTAAGAATCTTCTGAGGGTTGTGAAGTCTGAAACTGAAATCTGTCTCATTACAGTCTAATTTCTCTCTTTAATGATGTTCTAGTACAAAAGTATGAGGAAAAACTGAGGACATTCAGTGACCATCAGTACTTTTGAGACGTATGAATGTATGAATCTTTGATGCCTTAGGCCTATTACTTGATGGAGGATACATGTATTCACATAAGTCTCTGCTGTCACATGTTAAAGTCACTGCTGTACAAATCGCCAACCTTCTATTTTCTTACATTACCAAGTAACAACATGGAAGGATATGCCATTCATTTGTGTTATTACACAATTCTGTTTTAAAACTCCAGGTTCCACACTTCTTATAAATCCAGCAGTTGCTACAGTTTTAGTTCAGGGATGAGTCTGTCTGATACTAGGAGTACACAGCCATTACATGGGCAGGTAAGGGTTGTGAGTGTTGCCTGGCATTAATGTTACTATATGTATGTGCATAGGAGGTTTTAGCCCCTTAGGTGGTGAGTGAGTGTGCAATCAATTGTCTCTTAGCCAATACAAAGACATATTGAGCACATCTGCCTACACCCGCTGCAGCTGCTGGTTCTCCATATGACTCCTCACCTGCATGTGGCTGTGGTGACCTTGCCATTGGTGGTGGGATGTGTGCCCCTTCCCCTTGTTGATCTTGCTGAAGCTGTTTTCTCAGGATGATATTGTGAAGCATGGCACAGGTGGTGAAGATTTCAGTATGTACATGTGGATTGTACTGCAGGGCTCCCGCAAATGTATCTATGCAACAGAACTATGGCTTCAGCAGCCCAAACAGACGCTCTGTGATATTTCTGGTTTGAGCGTGAGCCTCATTATGGCATTCTTCAGCAGGTGTGTATGCATTTCTGATGGGTGTCATAAGCCATGGTTCCAGTGCATAACCTGCATCCCCTGTAAATGACTCTGTGGGGTATCACCCCTGATACAGTTGGGAGGTGTGCCAGATATGTGAGTCGTGGTAACTGCCTGGGTTGCCAGTACACATATTCAAGATGATTCCCTTAGCATTACACATGACTTGACAGTTAATGGAGTGGAAGCCCTTTGTAATCATGTAGACCATTCCCTGTTCCACAGGTGGTGCCTTGATTTTTAAATGTGCACAATCTATGGCACCCAGTACACCAGGTTAGTGTGCTATAGGGTAGACCTCTTGCATATTTATGGCCCTGTGCTTAGCAGTACCAGGGAAAATACATGTGGTGACTGGCATGTTGGAGCGTAGCATTCAGGAATTGATGGAAGATCCTGTATGCTGATGTCTGTGAAACCCCTAGTATGTCCCCTGTTGTTTACTGAAAGGTTCTTGTAGCTAAAATTCTAAGTGCTACACATTCCCTTGTCTCAACTGGTAATGGTTTCCCTCAGTTTGCCCTGGGTCTGAGTTGAGGGTGGCAGAGGTTGCAGAGTTTCTGTAGTGTGTCTCTATCTACCCTGTAGAGTTCTACAATTTCCACCTCATACAGATTGTGATAAGCTAACTAGGGCCTGAAAACTCTTCTCCTTCTTGGCCTTAGTCTATTGGCAGCCGCAGCGGAAGCGCAGACTTCAGACTGTTCCACATTCCACATACACATGAATTAAAGTAACATCAGCCCCTAACATTTTTTTTCTGTTTAGATTCTTTTCTGTGGTTATGTCAAATAGGTTTTGGAATTCATGAGGAAAACCAGCACCGAGTCTACACATTTGTTTATGATTGGTGGATTAGCATGCTTATGCTGTAATTAGCATACTACAGTGTTTACTGTGGTTATGCAAAACCAGTGCTCTACTGGTGTGACAAGCACATGGTCTTAGAGGACCATGTAGAGTTTATTGAATCTGTACTACTTTTTAATCTTAATCTGTATATATGTATGTATGTATGTATGTATGTATGTATGCATGTATATATGTGTTTATTTATTTTTTTTAGTTACTGGGGTACTGATCACAAATGACCATTTTCAGCCTTAGCTTGGGAAAGTACAGAAGTGATTAAGAGGAAACATATACAATAGTAAAAAAAGTAAATATGATTATATAGGGATGTTTACCTAACATGTATGTATAAACAAGTTAAAAAGATTGTGAACATACATAAGAATAATATATAAGTTATTGCATACTATTTGCAAGGCAAACACAAAGTAAAGAACATACAAAGAATATACAACTATTTACAAAGTGAAACAAAGAAAAGAACTATGTGGTAATAAAGTGTGTGTGTGTGTGTGTGGGGGGGGGGGGGGCTGAAGGATGTGTAAGACAGCCAGAGAATGATGGTGAAAGTAGAGAAAGGTGAGAAGTAAGAGTGACAGAGAGAGTAAAGTAAAGGAAGACATAGATTATTTGGTTGAAAGGGTGCTACTGGCATTTGGTGAGAGAGTGGAGATTGGTCTTTAGCTGTGTATGGATTTTTTTTATGTGGGAGGTGCAGTGTAATTTAGTTGTGGTAGGTTATAATGAAGGTGTGTGTGTGAGTCTGGCTTCTGTGATTTCAGGATGGTGTCTGTCTAATAAATTTAAATATTAAAGGCAGAGATGTTCTGTTTCTAAGGAGTTTTAATAGCTGTAAACCTAAGAGTTGGTCAATCTTTTGTTTAACTAATAGCCAGTTGACTCTTTCCAGTGTTTTACTGGGGTGTTCATTTTTAAGAGAAAGAGTATTGTAAGTCTTCATATTTTGCTGCAAATGGTTTGAATATGTGACAAGTTTCATTCTGATGCAGAAGTGAATAGGAGCAGGCCATATTCCAATTGTAACAGAAGGTTACAGATATCTGAACCAGAGGGGTCGAAAGGTACCATGGAGGTAATTCCTTCAGATGAAATAGTGATTAATAAATGTATGTTTAGTTACAATGGTTTTCACATTTTTAATTATACCCCTACTCCCATTACTAAGGGTCATTTCAACTTATTTACTAAAGGTTTTACTTTTATTCCTAATGTTAAGGCCAATATAGCGAAGTTATTAGTGGATTTTAAACTTTTTATTAGGCAGAAAAATTTAGAGGCATTTTTTAATGGTAATATAAGAAAAAATACCACTGTTTTAACAAAGAAGAGTACGTTCAATCCGCCCCTTCACCCCCAGCTTAGGAATTTTGAGGTTTTGGTTGAAAAGGAGCTAAGAGATAAACTTAATAGGTTCATATTTGGCTATCTGCCCTAGGGCATTTATAAGCCTAGCCAGAGTGTGTTTGGCTTTCGCCACCCATTTTAAATTAATTTTGCTATGCCCTTTTTCGAGGTTAGTATGCTGTGCCTCTGTCTAACAGTGACACAGAAGTGATACCCGGGGTAAACCTACGATCTCCCATCCACTCATCAAGATTCCTCTTGAAGAGAGTCAATGAGGGACTCTGCTTAACCTGGACTGGGATTTTATTCCAGAGTGAAGGGAGCCTCTGGGTTATGAATCTGTCCCTCCAGCATGTCCTATTTATTTCAGTGCTGAGGTTCAAGTCTCTCGAGCACGTAGCTCGATGGGATTTGGATTTTCTGAGGTGCAGCATGTCCATTAATTCCGGGTTGGACGTGGCTTTATACGTCTGGCACAGATCGCCTCTGAGCAGGCGGTATGCCATGGAGTAGAGCTGGAGTTTCTTTAACCGGGCAGCATATGGCATCTGTTTGAGCCCTTTGATCCTCCTGGTGAGGTACCTCTGGGGTCCTTCCAGTTGCTGCAGGTGTCTGGTAAGGTACATCCCAAAAGGGGCATTGTACTCAATTATGGGCCTGATGATGGATGAGTAAAGAGGCACGATGACCTCCCCTGATCTAGATGTGAATCCCTTCATGATTAGGTGGGCTATATAAAATGTTTTTCTAACCACTTTGGCCACATGGTTGTCAAATGAGAGATTGCTATCAACTTGGGTCCCTAGGTCCCTAATTACTTCTTCTGTACTTAATGGATTACCACCTATGTGGTAATTTGTGGGCACTTTATTTTTGCCAAAGGGGATGACTATACACTTTTTGGCATTTAGCTTGAGGCCATGGCTCTGGCACCAGTTGTCTGTTTCTATGAGGCCCTTTTGGAGGATGCTTGTGTCGGCTGGAGAGTCTATTATGGTGCCCAGTTTGCAGTCATCTGCGAACTTGGTCAGCCACAGTCCTTCTGTGTTGGCCTGTACCTCAGAGAAATATATACCGAACAAGAGAGGTCCCAGGACTGAGCCTTGTGGGATGCCACTTGTAACTGGTTTGGAGTCTGACATGGCTCCAGCAATTCTAACCATGTGGGTTCTGTCCTTGAGCCAGTTTGCAACCCATCTAGTGACATAGGGGTTTATATTTAAGCTGGTGAGCTTATCTATAATGCCCGAGTGGGGTATTGTATTGAAGGCTTTTGCGAGGTCCAGGTAGGCTGTGTGGACCACCTTCCCCTCGTCAATGGCCTTGGTGACTGTTTCAAAGAAATTGACCAGGTTTAAGAGGCAGGATCTGTCCTTAACAAAGCCGAACTGGGTAGGATCCAGTGTCTGCAGGTCCCCAATATCTTTATTTATGAGGTCCATGATGATCCTTTCCATAGCTTTGCAGACCAAGCTAGTCAGGCTTATGGGGCGATAGTTTCCAGGATCCGTTGAGGCACCACCTAAACAAGGTTAGTCCAAACCTTTCTACAGAAGAAATGCATACACGCAGTTTATGTAGACAGAATAAAAATCTTAGAATCATGAAGCCTGATAAGGGAGGTGGGGTGGTTTTTATGGATCATATTAATTATGAGGCAAAAATGTTTGATTTGTTAAATGACCAATATACCTATGAGAGAGTGTCTATGAATGAAATTCATATTGCTTACTAAAAACTTTCCCTCTGTTTGAATGATTTAGTTTTAGATGGGCTTATTGATCTGGAAACATATAATTATTTACATGCTGAAAAACCCAAAGTGCCTTGTATTTTTGGTATACAAAGGTCCACAAAAATCCTGATTACCCTCCTCTCAGACCTATTGTATCTGCAGAGGGTTCTATTACTTCTCCACTGGCAAAATATGTAGATGTACATCTCAAGAACGTGGTGATGGAACATCCTAACGTGTTAAAGGATTCTTGGGATTTTTTAAGGCATATTAATAATTCTAATCAGGCTGACACCTCTAGTTTTATCACTTTGGATGTTGTGGACCATTTTACATGTATTCCTCATGAGATAGGTTTAGTTTGGTTTGAAGAGTTTTTGGGAAGCAAGAATAATATTTCTTTTAAGGTATTTCGTATATGCCTTGTTTTAATGGAATTGATTTTAAACAATAATTTTATATTCTTCCAAGGGGAATATTTTAGACAATCTAAAGGCATAGCTATGGGTGCCCATTGTGCACCTTCATATGCCAACATCATTTTATTGTATTGGGAAGAAAAATTTGTTCATAATTCTAATTTTAAACAATACTGGAACTACTATGGGTGCTTCCTTGATGATGCTTGTCTTTTTTGGAACAATACCCTGGAAAAATTAATGGAATTTTTTTATTATATTTCAAATACAACTAATTTTTTAAAATTCACCTATAAAGTAGATGAAGTTGAATTGTGTTTTTTAGATGTAAATATACAGAGAATGGGGGAAGGTTTTAAATCAAACATTTTTAGAAAAGATACGTTTTCTAATCCTTACTTGCATTATACAAGCTCTCACCCACATTTTCAAAAAAGAGCAATAGTTAAAGGTCAGTTGGTGAGAGCCAGTAGGATGATGTCAGACGATCTGGATTTTAATACTGAATGAGAATTTATTAAGAGTATGTTTGGAGCAAGGGGGTACCCAATAGATCTCCTAACGTCAGTTATTGTAGAGGTTAAGGAAGGAAGAACAGGAAGATTTGCTCCAATTTTGGGTGTACCCCTACCTACAGTGGAAGTACAAAATATTGAGGCAAACACTGCTATTGCCACAACTTTAGAAAAAGGTTTTCATTCTGCCATGTTTACCACTTTTGACAGGGAGAGTAAATCTGGTGAGAAGTATTCTTAGTAAAGAATGGAAAAAATTTGCTAGTTTATCTGATTTAAATCATATCTTTGAAAATTCATTTAAATGTGTATATAGGAAGGGCCATAACATCAAGAATATATTGGAAGGGACAAACTTCCTTAACCCCACTAATAACAATAACAAAAAAGGGACACGAAAATGCGGGCGTTGCCCATATTGCATTAACATCAAGGAAGGTGATTCTATTCTTTTGAAAAAGAGGAACAGGTATATTACTACTCAAGGTTTTGCCAACTGTAATACCACAGGAGTGATTTATATTGTTTTTACGTTGGCAAGACCGAGAGGAAATTGAGGCAGAGAATTTACGAGCATTTATATGAGATAAGGAAAAGATAATAATGCTCTGTTTAAACATCAAAACAATTGTGGCAAAGCTAAATTTCAGTTTTTTGTCATAGAAGTAGTCCCACGAGACCCCAGGGGGGGGGCCTTGGGAGACTCGGTTGGAATATAGGGAGCTATATTGGCAAATTATTCTTAAAGCAAGTTCTGCCCCTGGTTTAAATGAAATGTTATCCTTGAAACCTGTGCTGAAATTGAGATCAGCTAAATTATAGTATGTTATTATTATAATATTTATATTTATATGTTTAAATAATTTTATATATTATATATGCAAGCATTTTATGGTTTATTTTTATAATATTTTTATAATAATATATGTATTTATCTTTTAACAAGATGAACATGCATTTAATTTAATTTCCACAAGATGGTGCTAGTTCATTGTATTTAGGATTCAATTTAGCCTCTGCTTTTGAAAAAAACATTTTTAGAAGCATTTCAGGTTTGTGCTGGTAATACTTATATTTAACAAAGGAATTTTAACTAAGGTTTATGTTTGAAGCATTTTATATAACAAAAATATATACATATCTATTTATTATATCTGTTTATTATATATACTTTTGCTTTTAACTTTTAGATTCATTCACCTTTAAGGTTCATGTGTTTTAATGCATTTTGCATGTGTAATTGAATCATTGGTTCATTTGAATTAAATTATTTATTCACCAAAGGAAGAGAGGTTAGGTATCTGATGAAGTTACTGTGACGAAAACGTATGTGGATTAACTTTACAGCATTATTGTGCTGTTGCTTGTGCTTTGCAATTTCGTTTGCTGTGCTGTGCTGCTGTGATTTAGCTTGCTGTGGATTGTTTTTGTGCTTGTTCATTAAAGCAGTTGTCTGTTTTGCTGAGCTCCGTGTGTGCCTTACTTCAGGTTTACCAGTTTTTATCTTGGGCACTTAGACCACTGGTTTGGTGTAACAGAAGGATGCCTTTACCTATTGCTATTCTGATAGATTTTGTTAGAAAGGGGGAAATTTCGTTAGCCCAAAAGTTAATGAAGTATCTTTTTTCCTTCTCTTGCCAAGATGGGTTGAATTTTAGACAAACTTCATGACGTATATCAAGATATTTGAATGAGCTGGCATTTTCTTTTAGGGTGTTGTGGATATCATAGGTTTATAGTGTGTTTTCTGTTTTGGAGATCTTTTGTATGGTACCAAAAATGTGTTTTTTTTAGCCTTGGTGGAGATGAGTAGAACATATTGTTGTTGAGCCAGCTGATTAGGGACAGAAAGTCAGTCTGAAGATCTCTTTGGACAGTGATGAGGGATTGATTTATACTGTATAGCACCATGCCACCTGCCTAGAACAGTAGGAAGAGTTGAAGTAGGTCAAACGGTAGTTTGTTTCTGTATATAGCAAATAGAAATAGGGCAAGCAGGGATCCTTGTGAGACTCATTTTCTTAAGGTTAGTTGAAAGTGAGAGTAAGGAATGGACTATGATGGAAAAGTGGTAGCTGGACAGAAAATTTCTGAAACCACGGGAGGGAGTTATGTCTGATGGCAATGTCTATAAGGTGATGTAGAAGTATGCTATGTTCTATAAGACTGAATACTTTTCTTTGGCAACAGTTTCTTTTTTATGTATTTAGAAGTGTATCGATGGTTATATTGATTTGTTAGTTTGTTAGCTATTTTATAATTTAGTTTAGATAGAATCAGGCCTGTTATGTCATAATACTGTCTTCTACTTGGCTAGTTGGGATTCATTTTTATATTTAATGCTTTTAATTTGACATTGTTTATTGAAACATGAACCAAGTTCATTTCTAGGGGTAATGCAGTGGACAGTGTTGTATTTTGGGAGGGCCATGTCTATACTTTGTAAGTAAGAGTTGTTTGGAAGTAGTTTCTGAACATCAGTTTTTTTGCTATTATCTAATAACTGTTTGTTTTTAACAATCTTGCAACACAGCAAACAAACTAATTCTTTATTCCATTTTAGCAATATCAGACATCTTTCAGATTTTGCTGCATGTTACTGCAGACATGGCTCCAACTACCCGTGTCCTTGTCTATACTGTACTTCCAAACGGACGTGTCCTAGCTCAGTCAACACAGCTTGAAGTTTCCAAGTGCTTCAAGAATAAGGTAACAGATATTTCAGAGATACACAGAATACATATGTACATATATATGATACTTAGTTGTACACTACAGAATCATTATTCAAAAGCAGATCTAATGGCATTATGAAATGGATAAAAGTAGACTACAGATGTTTGTCCATGTTACAATTTTGTGGAATTGGAAAACTGAAATATTTATACATTATAGCTAATTCAATTTACTAGATTTGAAGTGCTAATCTCCTAGACTTTGAGAAAAAGACACACTTTTGGTATAAATTTATTTATTTACATTATTTATATGCTGCTTTATGTTTAGGTTTATAATTGCCACATCAAATTTAGGTGGGGTGTTTAACAAAAAAAAAAAACAGTAGTCTATGACTAATACCTGTGCCTCAGAATTGCAGATATTATGATGGCAGGAGTTGTATCAGTTTTATCTGTTTGATGGGTTCAGTGGAATATATAGGCCAGATATTCAAGACCTTATCTGATCTTGTAGACTGCTTGACTGAATCCCATGTCATCTCCTTTGCTGTACTATAGGAAGAAGAAATAAAAACAAGTATACACTTTTAAAGAAATTGCAAATGGAAAATATAGTTAAAAAATCACCCAAAGCAGTTCACAAACCAAGAAAATGAAATAAAAGTTTAACATACAGTGGGAATGATAAATATTTTAGAAGATTATACAATGCTGTTCATAAACCAAGAACATCAAATAAAAACTGAAAATACTGTTTCATAACCCGGCATTTCTAGTTTAGCAAAGTAGCATTAACTTTGTATAAGTGAACAGATGTAATATTACATACAAAAATGTAAAATTGGAATGGGAAATTATAACATCTGATGTGCTTTTTCATGCTTTTCAGAATATAATTTTCCATATATCATTTGATACTAAGTGTTTTTGTACTTAATTTGTAAGGCTCAGTTAGTAGATTAACATTTGCATGTCATTAACCTGGTTACATTTCTATGTACTGTTTCACTGTTCATGTTGTACTTTGCCTGAAATCAACCTTTTAGGGTCGGTGTATAACCAAGATTAAAAAATTTAAAAAAATAAATAAATAATAAAATAAAGATATAAGTTTTACCAAAGTATGTTCATATTAATGATGTGTGCCATTTTAAACAAAAGTGGCAGATCCAGAGTAACTGAATATTTTTCATGAGGTAAATAAGAGCAATGCAATGAAATTTAAAATCATAAGAATACACTAATGAAATAAGTGAAAATTAAAACTTCACTAGGGCACTCCATCTTATTTTGGGACCATGAGGAAGATGGATGAAGTCTTAGATTAGTGCTTCGTCCTTGTGACCAGACCACACCAACCATGGGTAAATCCAGCATTACCCTCACCCAGCTGTGGGCTATTGCTATATTAAACAAGCCCTGCCAGAGACACTCCATAAACTGTTTAACTTGAGTTTGGACACTTGTTTTGTCCCTGACATTTGGCACACAGCAGTAGTGATGCCAGTCCACAGTGGTGGCCCCAACAGAGATCCAGGGACTTAGAGGCCAAGCAGGCTGATGAGTTGTATTTGTAAAAGCCAATGAATATATTGAAACTGACCTGATAAACAATGACATTAAAAATCTCATCAGGCTAGTCCAGCAGCAACTTGGTTTTGTCAAAAATAGATCCCATCTAAAAAATCTGGTCAACTGCTAAGAATGAGTAACACAAACTGTTGAAAATGGTAATACTGTCTGCATGGCAAACCTTGACCTGGCTAAGGTGCTTGACACCATCTCCCATGCTAGCATAGCTAGTAAGTTTAATGCAGTACAAATAGATCCCTATTGGTTAATGGATATAATCCACATGGTGCTAGCAGCAGGTGCTTCATCAGAGAGTAGAAAGTGGACCAATGATATCCCACAAGACACAGTGCTTGGACCTCTTTTGTTCAGCATTTACTTTCCTGATCTCCAGACCATGAACCAAGAACTTGGGCTAAACACACCAAGTTTCCGAGTCATTGTCAAGTCCTCCTCTGATGCCCAAGTCCTTCAGCAATAACTTACACTTGTAAATACCTGGCGAACAAAAATGGGTTTAAATAAAATTCCAAAAAGTACAATATTGTCAAATTTGGTAGACTACCCCGCCTCCCAACATACATCAACATAGGAAATATCTTCACACCAAACTAAGAATGTTGTTACAGACCTTGCAACTTGAGTTATAATTCCCTTTCCTTTTGTCAACATGTAATAACAATAGTCAGAAAGTAGTGCAGCTTGTTGCCAAGGGAATATCTTCTGGATCAGAAGAGATTATTGTCCCCTTATATTCAGCATTGATTAGGCCAATTATTGCATAAATGGCCCCTTTGGCCTGTACCTCACTTGGCATATCAAACAACTAGAAATACCCAACAGGTTCCTAATTAAGAAGATCATTGACTCAAAAAACAGTAAACTGCTAGAAAATACTAGAAGTACTGTCCCTTTTTTAAGTATCTTATATACTCCTGAGTGGAGATCTATGCCTTGTCTTCCATGCTGCTAGGGACTCATTTATCTCTAGAAATCAAAGACAATGATGAAGACAAGAGTGTATGACCAACAAGGATGGGCATGGATACAAAAGACAGGAGAACACCAGGTTAGGGGAATAGCACTGTGTGTTTGTAGCTGCAGTCTCTACCTGCTAAAACTCAGTGTAAGATTGCTCTTCACCCTAGGTATTGTCGCCCCTGGGCTCTGTCTCAGATGATAGAGCCACTGCTGGGCAGGGATGTCTCAGATAGTCATTTGAACATGGTCTCTATTTGGCTGATGCAAGCACCCAACCTGCTATTGACGATATCTCCCACAGACTCTGCCAGTTGCCAATGGGAGACAAAGGTGTTTCCGCCACTTGTACTGCTACTGTTAAGTAGACTGTAACAGCTTTTGGTACAGGAATGCCTGCAGGTAGGGCAGGAAGTGTGGATGCCACTGTGGCAGACTGGGACCCAAATGTCCTGAGTGCTTCCACAGTTGGTGGTGATGGTGCAGCTGCTGCCACTTGTGGGGGGCCAATATGCCTTGCTAGTGGGATGGGTGCAGCTTGCTGTGCTGCTGAATTTAATACTAAAATAAATGTATGTAAGAAAAAGGATAGTGACAAAGAGAGTGGGGGAAAAAGTAGAAATACAATGAAAAACTGAATTGATAACTATGTTGATAATGTTACAGTAGAATATGCACATGATTATATAATGAATAGTTGACATAGGTTTGTAGATTTATAGGCATATACTAGGCTAATGACCACTAGGGCCCTTAAAAGCCTAGATGTGTAACCCAAATGTGACCAACAAATTTGATTTATATTTAGTTTATAGGGGTTGATTTACTGAATACATCTGTCTATTATGGTCATAAGAGCTACACTAGGGGTGAATATTTGATTTCCTATCTACTGGTCAAAGTTGCACTTAAATAGGGATAGGGAGGAACTCTGCTTCACATGGAAGGGGAGCCTGTTCTAGAGACTGAGAATTCTCTGAGAAACATACCTATCTCTCCAACATGTCCTATTTATGTTGCAAGCAAAATTTAGGTCTTTTAGTCTAGTAGTTCTGATGCTGTTTATTTTGTGGATGTGCAAAGGAGTCATCAAAACAGGGTCCAGGGATGCCTTGCATGCCAGGCATCTGGTAGGAAGCATCCTGGGATGTTATCGGGACCCATCGAGGCCATGTTCTTGAACTTTAATGAGTGCAGCCAGTAAATGCTTGCTAGTTATTGTTGGAGGGGTTATGTTTGAGCATATTATGGGGGGGATGGTTAGGGTTGAGGGAGGGGGATAAAGTTGGGACTGAATTTGTCCCCTAACATGTTCTCTACATCACTAGGCTCGATAAATGTGGCACCATTAACCACCAGTTCAGCACATTGCTGTGTGCTGCCCCTGAGGTTTCTGAAATAGCTGTAGAAGGCTGTGTGGTTATCTTTCACACAGGAAGATATTGCAACCTCAAAGTTGGCATTGCTGGACCTAATTAGCCCTCTTTTTTGCTTATTTACATTGATGAATGAGTTTTTATCTTTATAGGAATTACCCTTCCTGATTTTTTGCCATTATTTTTTTCCTTTTGCTGCGGCTAGTTCTGGGCTTTCTTTTGGTACATACATCAGCCTCTATGCAGCCATTGACATGGTTGTACAGAATTTCTGAGAGCAATTCAGCATAGGCCGGTGTATTCTCCTGGTTTGGAGGGGCACTGAATTTTGAAAATGTGCATTCATACATTTAAATTCCCAATTACTGCAGCACGTTTTCTAAAATGTGCACCATGACAAGACTACCATTGATTATGTCACACAAATAACACATATCCATAACCTGACCACATTCAGCTCAGATTTGTCTGAATAGTGGTATACTTTTGGGATGGTCTAAGATGCATGTTAGGGTTAGGGCAGGGTTAAGGTTAAGGTTAACATGCATTACTAAGGTGGATCAGAGGGACTGTAATGATTACAGCACTGCTTCCCCATGTGTGGGATGCCAGCAGCATGGGTGATATGATTATACTGAGGCTTAGTATAGCTGTCATACAGAAGCTTCCAGCTATGCCCATTAAAAAGGATGCCTATCTGAATTTTGGACTCCTACTCACACTACCTCAATTCTCTAAAAGAAACACTACCCCTTCATTCTTCAGGCATAATATCTCAGCTTGAAGAATCTAAGGGAAAATTTGCAGACAATTGGTGTGCAAAACAGTTCTTGCATGTCACATCTTTTGCACAACACTGATCAACTGGCACCTCATTTTTGCTAAGGATGGCAGTCTCAGAAAATATAAGTTCTGTATTATTGTTATTATTATTATTATTATTATTATTATTCTAGTGGCATTTATTTATTTGACATTTGCTGACTGGGTTAGTCCAACTGGGCAGTTGCCCTGTTTCAGTGGAAACGCAAGAAGAAAAGCTCCAAAAGATACAATAAATGAAATAAAATGACATAGGACATTTAGTATTAGGATCATAGCATACAATTACATACTATACTCACATACAAACACAAATTGTTATTATAATTATATATTTACATAATATTTTATGAAAGAAGAGATAAGGCATGAACCATTGCAGTCCTTCAGCCCTGTGTTTGCTGCTGAGCATACATGCTCTACAGCGACTCCATCTTCAGATAGCTAAATACCACAGGACAATTCCCTCACTCCTAAAGGTGTAGAGCTTCCCAAAAGGGCTCAAGTGTGTGCACTCCTTTGAGTAGAAATCTGTTTTCCAGGTATGCTTGTCATGAAACAACAATAAGCTGAACCCTAATTAGTATAATCATTGAGGTCAAAGGGATGAATCTGCATGATATAAGTGTTACAAGATGCCCAGAGCCAATCTGGTATACTGGTACAAGTGTTTGAGTCCAGCTAATGGTGATTTTAGAGAAAACATTCTTCTGTCTATTTGCTTATATAAGGTAGGTGTTACTTTTTACAAATCCATTTCTTTGTACAATGGATGGTTTTGACTTCTCTTTACCCTGCCCATTAGGGATGTCAGTTTGTTTGTACTGTTAAGTGTGCTGGCCTATGTGACTTAAGGGGCAGATTGCAAGTGTACTGAATGTAGTAGCCAACAGCATTGTTAAGCTGAATGGGAGACACACTCCTAAGCTCCCTTTCAGAGTATTGTTCAATACTATTTTAGTGTTGTATGCCTTGCTTATGCCATTGTGGTGGTTGTGTGTTCTTGTTCAGGTGCACTTATGTGATTATTTTGTGTGGAATATGTGCTCAGTACATCTACATGCCTGACATTTACTTATAGTTTGGGGAAACAGATATCTAACTGTCAGGCAAAAATACAGCATACTAGGAGCATAGTAGTTAAATATGGATTTTCAAGGCCCACACAGGAACAAGGTTGTTAATTCCATTGTTTTCCATACTAACAGATCAATGACTAAAAAACAGGGCACACAGAAAAATGAATGGTGCATCTGGTGTACAATCCACATCCACTCACAAGCCCAAATATTCAGATGCTGAGAAGGAGGTGGTACTACAGGCTTTCTCTAACTAAGGACAATGATTATTTGATGTCTATACAGCTAACCAGCCCTACCCTGACTGTGTCTGGGCTGAGATCATCAGCAATCTGAATGGGGTGGGTAGTGAGGGCTGTGGCTATGAAATGGTTTGTCACAGAGCTACAGATGTGATTTGTGCTGCCACCTACAGAGCAGATTCTGTGGTACAGGCACATAGAGCAGCAGGTGCTGGGCTGTCAATGGAACCACCTCTTACAGAGACAGAGGAGTTATTTTCCTCTGTTAAAGGCAGTATCACCTCCAAAGAGTCCCATAGTATGATACTGGATATTTAGGGAGAACTGGACAGGCCCCAGAGATTTTTTCATTGTAGATGACTCAGGTTGTGAAGAGCCCTCTTTACTCAGGACCAGTAATCAAGGAGCCTTAATCCTCACTACTGACACTGATGAGAGACTGTCACTAAAACAGGGATGGTTTTACACAGTCATTTCAAATAAAGCTCTCTGCATCAATTACAATTTCCCCCAAGAGCAGCTCCAAGTGACTGATGCACTCACACCTGGGTATTTGATTTTCACACACACACACACACACACACACACACACACACACACACACACACACACACACACACACACACACACTGCTGGGAAAGGCTGGCACAGATTTAATAGCTTTGCCCCCTTATGCCCAGACAATATGGTAATGATGCTGCCACCAGCCAGTCACTGTCAGGATCTTACAAGGGTATCCAATTATAGTAAGTAAAATCAATACTAACATAAATGGTTGAGTACAACCCAAGCAGCAAGGCTTTTCAGAGTGGCCAAGGCATCAAAAGAATAAGCACAAGAACTCTCAAGATGTTAAAAGTAATATCTAAAAAAACAGCCACAGTAAACGGTGTAAAAACATTTAATATTGTTAAAAGTAATCTCTAAAAGACCAGCCACAGTAAAAGGTGTAAAAACATTTAATAATAAATAGTAAAACAGAAAGCAAGAGATTATTAAATATATAAGTGCAATAAATATCAAAGTTTCAACCACAGGAGAAATAAAAATAACACAGTTGGACATATTCAAGCAAATGCAAAAAAAAAAAAAAAAACAATACTTAGCTAATCTCACTGTAATTCCTGACTGTCTAAAGAAGAACTGTTCCATGTCTAACTTAATTATATTATTGCAACAAGGAAATATTAGGTGGTGAGTTGCTTACTTCCATAAGGCAAGGTGAAGATCTTCCCACTTACACTGATCTAACTGATCTAACTGAACTGACTGTGATAATTGTCATAGATTTTTATATCAGGTTCCAAAGAAAACAAAAGAAAACAAACTGATCTGTGAGTTCTATCACCTCAGTGCTGGTTATCAAATGACATCACATTTGATCACATGACTCTGGTAGAAAACAGAGTCAGAGCTTTTCTAAGATCTGTTGCAGTATTTGAAAATTATAGAATTCTTTGTTTAAACATAAACATTTAATCAGTTATTTATTTATTGACACTTGATTACTGGGAAAGTCCACTGGGCCAAAAGAGCCCATCTTCAGTAGAGGCCCAGGGTGAAAAGCTCCACAAGAAAGTTAATTTTAGTAGTATATAAAACCCAAAACAATTAGTAGATACAGGCAATATTATAACAAGGACAGATGGTACTATACAGACACAAAATAGGAATGCATGTAAACATATAATATGTAATATGCAATAATATTATACAAAGACAAAAAGTAATATACAAAAATCAGTACAGGAATTAATGTAGACATGTGATATGTACAGATTAATATAGTTTGAGATATACACCAAAACAGGCAATAATACATTTAGAGAATTAATGGTGATAAAGCAGTCATATAGAAACATTTACAAGCTCCAGTAAGCACAGGAGTGGGAGGCAGTGTGAATTAATTAATTATCAGATAGAGAGGCATAGTTAGATAGAGTAGGTATGAAAAAGTTGTGATACGGTGAGGAAGTAGATGAGGTGAATATGTCTTAGGGAGTGAGGAATCAGGTTATGGAGGGTTGAGAAGTGAGGCAGCTGCATTGCCATTGGGTGAAGAGGTGTTGCTGCAGAGATTTTCTTTTAAAGGAGTAAGTATTGCTAGAGGTTTTGATAGATATTGAGAGAGAATCTATAGCTTGGCAATAGAAAAGGAATAGAGCATGTCACCAGCTGGGAGTTTTGGTTTGTCTCCTTTCAAGAGAAGTTGATTTTTGGATCTGAGTGGCCTGTTTGGATGGTAGTGGGTTAAGATAGAAGAGAGGGCTGGGCAGTCTGTGGGTTTGTAAATAATTCTGTGTGCAGTGAGTAGTTGTAGGTAGGTTAGATAATGTGGAAGTTTGAGCCAGTTAAGCAACTGTAGAGACATACAGTGATGGGAGGAGTATTTTGCATTGGTTGCAAATTTGACAACCTTGTTGTAACAGGATGCAAGCTTAATTTTTAGGGAGGAGTGTATATTGCTGAAGAGAGGAACACCATACACGAGAGAAGGTAGGAGAAAGGTTGAGGCAAGGGTATGCTTTGTAGTGCAATTGAGTAAATGTTTATGTCTGTAGAGGGTGCCCAGTTTTTGGTATGTTTTTATATTATTGTGGATGTGGGGGTCAAATGTCAGGGTTTCATCTAGAATAACTCCGAGTAATTTAATATGGGAGAACACAACTTCTATAGTGCTGTTGGTTTGAGAGTAAATGGTAAAGTCTGTCTTGTTAATAAAGAGCTTTTTTTCTCAGGAAAAATAGTAGTACTTTAGTTTTGTTCGGGTTTAGGGCTAGATGATTATTGGCCATCCATGTTTCAGTAGCAGTAAAGGCATCTTGGGTTATTTGCAGAAGTTCTGTTGTTGATTTATCAGAGCAAATAATGGTTGAATCATCTGCATATTGAACAAAAGATCCATTTTTAGAGTGGAGTGAATACATATGTGGAGGACACAAGAAATGGAAAGAAAGAGTTGAGCCATTTAGTAGCTTGTTGTCTGTTTTTTCTACACAAATGGTATGCTAGAACTGTTTTTTTTTTGTTTTTCACTGATTATGTGGTAAAGAAACAACTAAAAACACCAAGCGGCATGCATAGTAATGATTTTCTAATTTACCAAACCAGTAAAATGTTTAGAAAATGAGTGGAATTACCTGTAAAGTTTGCTAGTCAGGAATGATTTTCTAAACATATTTTTTGACTGCACAAGGTAATTTTAACATTATAAGCTTAACGACATAGTTTGCTGTGATATACTATTATACTGGTTCAAGAATCATGAACAGAAGTGTTTCCTAGCATTTAGCAAGTGGATTTAGCTGTACTGTCTTAATGCTGTAACTACTGATAGCATAAAACCACATAGGAAAAGCTGTGTAAAATTCACTGAACTTGCCTGTGCTGTAAACTACTTCTCTGACTGATAGTTGCAAATGAGTATAGAGAAATGCAGAAGCTGTGGTACTACTAATATTAATGAATGCCCTGCCTGAATGTATAATACTGTTTGCAAGCTGTTATGTTAGTTATGTTCCATATAGAATCCATGCACTGACTCTATGTACCTTACCAGATCTTTCCACCCCACCTGTCCTGACCTGGAACGGCTGAATTTGTGCTGAAAAGAAACTATCATCCTGAAAACTAAAAGAAAAGCATTCCTGCACTGTCTCTCACTAAGAGAAAGGACTACAAAGTCTATATCTTAAGTGTAACTGTTGTGCTAATAGATTGCTTGGCTGAACTGGGTCTACGGCTAGCCTAGGGTCCATAGTAAAAGATAGCTTAACAGTCTTAGACTCCCTAGTCAGGCTGCTGTAATAAGTAATAAAATAAGCATTCTACAGTGCAAACAGCCTATATAACACGTTCCCCCCTGCTTACTTCATCTCACAGTTGCTAAAGAAATAACAAATATCTGTACAAAATTCAGGTTAAAAGCTTGCTTACTCCCAACAGTAAGTAAAATTGTCTGGCTAAACTACAAACTTTGTTTAATACAATATTGAGTAAAACACAACTCACTTTCAAAAGAATTGAGTAAAACTGAGTAAATTGCAGCTCACTTTAAAAAGAACTGAGTGAAAACACTGTAAAGTTGTATTCTTTAAGCCTGCATACTCACAGACCCTGGAAATCCTTGTACCTTGGTATAGCCCTGCACCGCGCCCTACCCTTGCCCCCAAATTCCACCTACCCCCACTAGTGCTACATTTAAGCCTAAAAAAACACTCCCCCTCCTACAACCTATCATAGATAACCCACACCTCCATACACCACCCCTTCCTGCCAACAACCCTCTTAATTCTCCACCCACATTCCTTACCAAGTACTACTACTATCAAGATGAAACCAATTATGTTTCTCTCAGTTATATTGCCTGGGCTATATCTCCTCACTATCTATGAAAACCAGCCCTAACTTGGCTTTCTCCACCCCATATCTTATACCATCTCTGCTTCCACCTTGAGTGAATCAGATCAACCCCTAGCTCGCCACAAACCTGTCCTCTCCACTTTTAACAACCACCAACTAACTAGATCATGGTCCATCTCCCCCAAAACTAGATATTATCATAAAATAATAAGGAAAGCACTGAAACTAATAATCACTGTACAATGTACTCTGATGAGGGATGGAGACATCCACCCTAACCCTGGACTCACCCTTCCCACAAGGTTCCAGCCCACTACCACCTTCAACATATCTCCAAATTCAAGGTCCCTAGCTCTCTCTTGACCTGTCACCTAAACATCAGGAGTATTAACAACAAGGTCTATAATCTTTATGCCCTTCTAGTCACCTACTCACCTGGTGTGCTATGTTTTACAGAAACCTGGCTAAAACCAGGAACTAAAAATGATGAGGTTATCCCACCAGGTTACAAAATACTTAGACTGGACCGAAACACCAGGAAAGGTAGTTCTGTTTAAAAACACAATGGATGTCACACGAGCCCCACAACAACCCCCTTGTTCAATAATGCAGAAGCAAACTACAGTTTAACAAAAGTAAATCTATATTCATTGCTTGCATTTATAACCTCCCAGGCAACAATGCAAATACCCTAGAAGAGTTCCTCCAAAGGCTTTCCAACACATACCCCCAATAAACTATGGTGTTAGGAGACGTTAATATTAACTAGAACAATTGTTCCTCTGAATCTCCCACCACCCATATAAACCTTCATGGCTATACCCAGCTTGTATCCTCACCCACCAGAATAAACAAATCCAACTACAAAGACAGTATCCTGGACTGGATTCTTATCAACAATCACCCAGACCTGTATAACATGGGTACCCTCCCAGATGATATAAGTGACCACCTATTCACTTACATCATTAAGCTTAAAGTAGATAACCACCACCAGGTTCTATATAAATCTATCAGAAACAACAAGAACTTTAACTCCACTGACTTTCAGAATGAACTCAGAACATGCAATTGTGCCATACTTAAAGAACTTCCACTAAATGATGCTGTAGACTATTTTAATTCTAAATTCCTCTCCATTCTAGATTCCCACGCTCCTATCCACACCCTCAGAGTCAAAACTAAGACCGCCCCCTGGCTCTCTAAAGTAACCAAAACCAAAATCATAGCAAGAAATAAAGCATGGGACAATTGGTGCACCTCCAAAGACCCACTTGACCATATTAAATTCCAACAACTAAGGAATGATACCAAGAAAGCCACACTGTTAGACAAAATAAACTTCTATCAACACCTTCAGCAAAAACACCAGAACAAACCTCAAAAATTTTGGGCAGGCATAAACAAACTGCTCCACCCTGGCCAAACATCCACCCCCACCCCCTCAACTTGTGACCTTAAAACTCCAGAGGAAACATCATCATTAATAATTTTTTTACCAAAACCATCCAATCACTAGCTAGCCAACCACCTCCCACCAGCTCCTTTCAAAACTACTCCAAAACCCCTACCCCACTCCCTTTCGCCTTCCAACCTGTATCTACATCGACCATCTGATCTTTAATTAATAAACTAAAGCCCACTACCCTGGCAGCTGATCTCCTCTCACCAGAATATTTACAAAAAGGGGCAGATGCCATTGCATGCCCTGTCTCAATCATAATAAACCACACCTTGACTGAAGCCACTATCCTCTCTCTCTGGAAGGTTTCCCATGTCATTCCCCTTCATAAAGGAGGGAATTATTTAGACCTCGCAAACTTCCAACCAATAGCCATACTATCACCACTGGCCAAAATTATGGAAAAGTGCATCCACAACCAATGAATCCACTATCTCACCCAAAATAAACTACTGGCCAGCACTCATCATGGTTTTAGGCCACACCACAGCACCACATCAGCCCTCCTATCCTTCTCTATCTCTATCAACATCAACCAAAACAATAACAAACTTACCTCAGCTCCCTTCTTAGATCTCTCCAATGCCTTTGATATGGTCAATCACCAGCTGCTTCTCTGTACTCTGAAGGAACTGTCACTGAATAGTGGCTCTATTAAATGGTTCTAATCTTACCTGTCTGATAGACAACAATCATTTTTATGGTAGAATACCCTATCCACTCATCTACCCATTACTCTAGGAGTCCCCCAAGGCTCCATACTAGGACCACTACTCTTCTCAGTCTTTATCAGTGACCTACCCACCATCACTCCCAAGGCCACCTGCATCCAATACGTGGATGACTCTACTTTAATATGTACCGCCTCCTCCTCAACTGAGCTTATGACCCTAACCCAGTATACTTGCAATGATGTAGAAAAATGATTTGCAAACTGTCAGCTTCTATTAAACCTCAACAAAACTAAACTGCTCATCTTTTCCCCCACCTGCAAATCCTCCTCATCATTATTTACTATGTTTCAACAATGGCACTATTATATCCCTAGATGCTCACACAAAACTCCTGGGCGTCACAGTCGATAATGCCCTAAAATATGATATCCATGTCAATCAAACCATCAAATCTGTCAACAAAAAACTGGGCTCCCTATAAAGGATCAAACCCTTCCTCACTCCTTTTGCAAGAACCACTTTCACTCAGTCCCACCTAATATCTACCCTCCTCTATGCCTCCCCCCTATTCACTAACCTGAACCAAGCCACCCTTACCAAACTTGCTAGTTGTTACAACCATATTGCTAGATTTTCTACAGGTTCTACCTCTAGGACCCACCATTGTATCAACCTAATTCAGCTAGGATGGCTGGAGTGGCCCAGTCTTCTCTGATACAACCAACTTATAATAACCCACAAAATACTATATCAACCCGAAAAAACACCAGCACTAAATAAGATCATCAAACCATACAGCAACCTGAGGTCACTACGCTCTGCTGACAAACTGCTGGTACAAACAACTAAGAGCATAAATGTGGCTGGGGACTCTCTATTCGCCAACTCAGTAGGCAAAACTTGGAATATGATACTTGCTGAACTTACTCACCAATCATCCTTAACCCAGTTCAAAAAAAGCTTCAAGCTACACTTCAAACAGCATTGGCAGTGTCCCTGCTTAAACCCTGACTAATCACCACTTGCTGTTCCTGCAAACTCTCCCTAAGCATCTCAATCATATACCCTAATAAGTGTATGAATTCTTGAAAGGATGTAGCCCATAACTGCATGTATTATTGTCTGATACTGAAGCCACATAATTTTTGATGTTGTCTACTATGTTTTATCTATGTTTGGAACCCTGCTGAAAACTGCATATTATACTTATCTCTAAATGTTTCTATTCTTCCTAATGTATTTGTACTCTGCTTTCTTGAGATTTTCTCCCCGGGCCTCCGCTGAAAATGGACATATATCCAGTTGGACTTTTCCGGTAAACAAATGTAAACTAAATAATAATACAATAAAATAAATAAATACATTTTTAAATAGCTAGCAAACCAGTTTAGAGTTGGGGGGAATACCTAGATTAGGGAATTTATTGAGGAGAAGAGGGTGGGAAACAGTATCAATATCAAAAGCTTTTGAGAGGTCAAGGAAGAGTGAGGATGCAATTTTACCATTGTTTCTGGCTTGATTGACTGTGTCCATAAAGGCAATAGGAGCTGTAGTTGTGCTATGGCTTGGCCTAAACCCATGTTGAGTTTGAGAGAGGAGTTGTTTCTTCAGTAGAAAGTTTAGAAGTTGATAGTGGATACATTTTTCCAGGATCTTGAGAGGGGGGAGAGAATAGTGATAGGTTAAAAATTAGAGATATCTGTATTGTTACCACCTTTGTGGAGAGGAAGTATATATGCTTTTCTACAGATGGTAGGACATAGGATTCTTGGAGGGATCTGTTGAGACGTATGCTAATATGATAGGCAATGGCTCTTGCTGATATTTGGAGGTATTCGGGGGGTAAGTTGTCTGGGGCACTGGAGCCAGGTTTAAGTTTTAGGAGAAGTTTAGTTATGGTGGCGATGGGTATGGAGGAGAAGGAAAAGGTGGGTGCGGAGTGGGTTATGGTATCCTGTGAAGGAGGTAACAGTGGATGGGAGTTTGTATTGGTGTTAGTTTGGGAAAAGGAGGTGATAAGTTTAGCTATAGTGTCAATGAAATGTGAATCGAAGAGGGTGCCAATTTATCTGAGTTTTTTGTCGTGGAATGGGCAAGGGTTGTTTTTGGTACCAGGGTTAATTAGGGATGAGACAGATTCCAAAATTTCTTTGAGTTTTGTTTGTTATTCTTTTGGAAGTTTAGATAGTAATATTTTATGTCATTAATAACTGTATATAATAACAGTGTTATAATAACACTGTTGATGCATTTTTAACATAAGCATCTGTACAAGTCAGTGTGATAGCTTAATGACAGAAAATTATTTACAAATCTATTTACAAAACTCAAGTTAACTATGCTGGTATATGTTAAATATGCACTGCCCTATTCTCCCTGGCACAGATGGCAATAACTCATATTGACACCCACCCCCCCTTTGAAGACTCAAGTTTTTCAAGTGACCTTGGAAAACATTGCTTGAGAGAAATGGGCCTGTCTGGGAGCACATTAACCTATTCCCTGTCTTGAGTGCTCATCTGCATTGGCATTGCTGTAATCTGGACTGGCTAAGACAGGCATCCTGCCAAAGCCCCTTTAAGCTTTTGGAATGCCTGCTTACAGGCTGGAGTCCACACTACCTTATCTGATCTGTTTTTCATTGTCAGGTCTCTAAGGGAAGCAGCTGTTGTACTATAGTTGGGAACAAAGTTACTGTAGTCCTCTGCTGTCCCCAAGAATGCTGTCACCTGCATTTTGGTATCAGAGGCAGATCATGCCTGACTAGCTTCTACTTTGGCAGGTTCTGGCCTAGTCTTACCACTCCCCATGCCATGTCCCAGGCAGGAGACCTCTGCTATACCCACCTAACACTTACTGAGCTTAATGGTTAATCCTGCCATTTACAGTCTGCCCCGGACCTTCCTGACATTCTGAGGCTTCATTATGCTAACATAGTGCAATTTGTGTCCTGCCTCCTGCTTTGCAGGTTTACCCTACAATTAATGTGACTGACCTTCCTTATCACTTTGAAGGGTTCCTCCCAAGCTGCCTGCAAGTTATTGTGTTTGACAGGAATGACCATAACCTGCTGTCCCACAGCATACTTACGGTCTCAAGAATTCCTGTCATACAAGACATTTTTCTACTGTTGGGCTCCTGCCATGAATCAAATCTAAAGGCCCCCTCACCCTATGCCCATACAGCAACTTAAAGGGTGAAAATCCTGTGGACTCCTGGGGTACCTCTCTGCATGCAAACAGTAGAGGGAGAAAATATTTGTCCCACTCTCTCCTAAACTGGTCTGCGAATGCCTGTAGCATGTTTATTTAGTGTAGAGTTTAACCTCTGTACCAAACCATTAGTCTGAGATTGGTAGGGGGTGTTCTTTAGGAGCTAACCCACAATGCTTCCACAGACAAGCCAGAAGGTTTGACATAAAACTGGCAACTTTGTCAGTTAGTATTTCTCTTGGGAAACCTACCCTGCTAAAACTCTCTAGCAAAGCATTTGCCACCTTCTCTGCCTCGATGGAGGACAGAGGCACTGCCTTAGGGTATCTAGTAGCATAATCTACTACCACCAGGTTATACTTCTTCCTTGTGGAATGTGATATACTCAGAGTCCCCACAATATCCATAGCTACCCTCTGAAATGGTTCCTCAATCACAGGCAAAGGCATCAACGGAGCTTTGACATTGTCCCCTGCCTTGCCTAACTTTTGGTTTTGCTCTCAGTCCCTGTAGTTCCCTGTTACATCCTTTGCAATCCCAGGCCAATAGAAATTCTGCATAATATGTCTCTTGGTACACTTTATGCCCATATGACCTGCAAAAGGAATGTCATGGGCTGTGGCTAGAAGTGCCAGATGGTAGGCTTCGGGCACTAGCAACTGCTGTATTACTTCACCCTCTAACCCTCCCTCAGGGGTCCACACTCTATACAGTAACCCTTTGTTACCTGCAAACAGAATGTCATGGGCTATGGCGAGAAGTGTCAGATGGTAGGATCTGGGTACTACCAACTGCTGTATTACCTCACATTCCAGCCCTCCTTCAGGGGTCCACTCTCTATACAGTAACCCTTTGTTCCAGTATACAGACTCCCCTTTTCCTTGAGCATCAGATCTCCTTAGCTACCTCCCCCAAACCTCATAAGGTAGGGTCCAAAAGCTTAGTCTGTCTCATCTCCACTTTTGTGATCATTCCAGCTGTCCTTCCACAGGAAGCCTAGTATCTTTTGACAGCAGTACCTTACTGTCAACCTGGATACTATCACTCACCTTTGTCCCTGCAGTCACCCTGTCTACAGGAACATCAGCACTTACCAACAGCTGTGTTTCACTTTCAGGCTCACTGCTGCAGGGTAGCTCCCTCCCTGAAATAGCCAGATTACCAGCTCCAGCTTCAGGTGAGGGGTCTGTCTGTGTCTGCCCCAGACTACCAGACCTACATACCTGTCTCGAAGCCTGACTGTGTGTATTATCAAAATCATTCCCTATCAAGACATCAGCAGGAATATACTGAAACACAGCTATCTGCTTGCTTCCTTTTCTACCCTTCCAATCAAGGTGAACCCTGGCCAAAGGTATTTGCAATGGGATCCATCCTAAAGCTCTGACTGGAGTGGACTGCCCAAGCAAGTACTGCTCCTTTTTAACTACTGCCGGCTTCACAATAGTTATGTCAGAGGCTGTGTCTCTCTTAGCAGTGGTCTGCTTCCATCCACTAAGATAGGATACAAACTCTGGTGATAGTTTGGTACCCCTGTTTTCTCCAGAAAACTTACTACTGGCATATTGTTATTCCCACTCACTGGCTTCCCCACCTTTTGTTCCCCACCTTGTTCAGTGGACATTTGTATGCTACATAGCCCTCTGATTACATTTAAAACATCTAATCCCTGATCCTGTCTATGTACCTGAACTAGTGGCTTCCCCTGTGACTGGTGGACTCTGTTGAGGTGGTTTAGGCTGCCCACCATGGGTTCCCTTATATAAATGTGCAGCGCTGAGTATCCTCTTCTTGTGCAGTGATGCCCTGCTTGCTAAGTAGAGATACCATTTTCTCCCCAGCTCATCTGCAGTGCTACACTCTCTGTATACCAACCAGATTCTCATGTCCTCAGGCAAAGTATTAAGGGCTTGATCCCTCACCAAAAGGTCTGCAAGTCTTTCAAAAGTGATGACCTGACACACACTGGCTCACCTATTGAAATAAGTGCTTAACTCAACAATATAATCACATGCACTTTCATCTGCCTTGCGTCCATGTTCATGAAACTTTTTTCTGCAAGCTTCAGGTTTTAACTTATAACAGTTCAATAATAATTGTTTTACTCTATCATAGTTTAGCAATCAGTATCAGACAAGTTTGAAACAGCTGTTACAGCTTTGCCATGGAGTTAGGGGATCAGGAACCATACCCAGAGCTCTTGGTCACCATTATACTGTTTACATACTCTTTCAAATATATGAATACAATTATCAAAGTCATCCCCCTCTGCAAATTGTGGAAGAAATTTACTGACCTTTATTGTTTCCGGGGTCCAAATTATTCCCTTCCCCATTACCTCCATGACCAAGTTGAAGGGTCAGCATTTCCCTTTTGTGTTGTCACTTCTTCTCTTTTTCTTCAGTGTCCTCTCCCTGCAGTCTCTCATTTTCTTCAATTTCCCAACATTAGTAATCCAGTTCATGCTGATGCTGCCTCTCCTTTTCTTCAGCCTCCAAATGTCACAGTCTCTCTTTGGTCTCCAGTTCATATAATGCTGCTTCTGTTTTTCTTCAGCCTCCAAATGCCACAGTTTCTCTTGAGTTTCCAAATGCCGCAGTCTCTCTTCAATCTCCAAGCATTTGGCCTCCAGTTCTAATCTCTTTAACTCCAGACAGATTTTTAAGTCTTCTCATGAAAATGTGAACTGCCCTGTTTCGGAAGACTGCATATCTTCAACACCAGATTGGTTGTCTTCCTGGTCACTGGTCCATGCTGCAGCTGTGATTAAGGCTGCAATCATTTTCTCTTTAGTCTGGTTAGCATGCACCAGTTCTTTGGCTTCACACACCTTGGCCAACTGATTCTTTGACAGCTTACCATAATCCTCTGCTGACATCTTTGCCTGCTTTCCCTGACTAAACTCAAGTAACAAAAATAAAACTGTTGTGACAATGAAACTCTGAATGTTTACCTTGTGGCTGTTGAGAGTACACACACCTTCAGTGACAACTGCCCATAGATTACTGAAGTTCAATTATTATCCCACAACTCTGCACCAATATGTGATGGGCTCTCTTTACCTGGGGCCAGTAATCAAGGAGCCTCAATCCTTACCACTGACACTGGTGAGAGAACAGTAATTTCAAATGCAGCTTACTGCATCGAGCACAATTTCCCCCAAGAGCAGTTCCAAGTGACTGGCACACCCACACCTGAATATTTGATTTTCATACACACACACACACACACACACACACACACACACACACACACACACACACACACACACACACACACACTCCTGGGAAAAGCTGGCACAGATTTACTAGCTGTGCCACCATATGCCCAGACAATACAACAATGATGCTGCCACCAGCAAATCACTGTCAGGCTCTTACAACGGTATCCAGTTATACTGAGTAAAATCAATACTAACATAAATGGTAGAATGTAACCCAAGCAGCAAGGCTTTTCAGAGTGGCCAAAGCGTCACTAGAATAAGCACAAGTACTCTCAAGATATTAACAGTAATCTCTAAAAGGCCAGCCACAATAAAAAGTGTAAAACCATTTAATAATAAATAGTAAAACAGAAAATATGAGATTATTAAATATTTAAGTGCAATAAACGTCAGAGTTTCAATCACAGGAGAAATAAAAATAACACAATTGGATAGATTTAAGCAGGTGCAGAAAAACAATACTTAGCTCATCTCACTGTAAATACTGCCTAAAGAAGAACTGTTCCTTATATAACTTAATTAATACAGCAAGGCAAGATTAGGTGATGATTTGCTTACTCCCACAAGGCAAGGTGATGATCGTCCCATTTCCACTGATGTAACTCATCTAACTGTACTGACTGTGATAACTGTTATAGATTTTTATATCGGGTTCCAAAGAAAAGAAAACTAAACAAGCTGATCTGTGAGTTTCATCCCCTCAGTATTGGTTATCGAATTGAATCACATTTTATCACATGATTCTAGTGCAGAACAGACTCAGAGTATTTTTAAGATCTTTTGCAGTACTTGTAAATTACAAAAATCTTTTTTTAAACATAAACATTTAATCAATTATAATAACACTGTTGATACATTTTTAGCATAAGCATTTATACAAGTCAGTGTGATAGCCAAATGGCAGAAAATTATTTGCAAAACTCCAGCTAACTATGCTGGCATATGTTATACATGCACTGCCCTATTCTGTCTGGCACAGATGGCAATACCATACTTCATCAGACAGGTATAAAGCATTTTAAATTATATAAATATTTACAGTTTTTACTTTGTAGGCACTATAAACCTTATTAAATTTGTCTGACTTATAGCAAATAGGTAAAGTGGGCAGGCATGACCATCTGCATAAAGTATGGCAAGGGGTATTAGTTTTTCTCCTGTTTATAGATGCAGATATAATAGTTACATTTGTAGTTGTGCTAGGTCATACTTAACATTGACTGTTATTTTGCTTTGGTGTATTCAGAGATGATTCTTGATGCAGCACCAACAGTGTGGAACTGCCCATTTCTGTTGTTGGAGAATGTGTAGCTTCTGATGATGAAGGGTGAAATGAGCAGGCACAGTCAGGGGGTGCAGAGTGTATATTTGACACATAGAGTGTGACCACTGCATTACCTACATAGATCATGGGCATGATCTATATACTTGCAGATACTCAGGCTGTATGTCTGAGAGAGGACACATTCATGGAGGCACCTTTGATCGGGAAAATCTGCTGGCCTCCTAGTAGACAGATGTCTGAATCTGGTCCTAGCACTCAAGTGCAGGGAGGTCCACACAGGGGAATTGATAATGATGCCTTTTGGAGACATGGTTAATGCCATTCCCATGAAGCAAGTGCTTTAGCTGCTGCATCCTAGTGTAGGTGCATAGCCATTGTGGAAGCACTGGCTAGTGCTATCATAGCCATGGCTGGGATAGTGAGGGTGATCTATGGTGTGCATGCTGACCTATGGGTGCGCATGTCCAGTATATGTGTGATTCCTCTGATATGCTGAATCACTGGATTGTATAATGGCTTCTCTGTGGTGTCTGACAGGGAAAAAGGGCCATCCTCACAACCAGTTATCTGCTAGATCCACAGATGTTAGCCAACATGGCCATAGATGTACGAGATTCCACTCCCATTGTGAGAAACATCTACTGTGGACATATCAACTCCCAGGAGAGGGCATCCCAGTCATTATATGTGTCATAATGCTGGCACAAATCCTAGCAGACATTGCTTGAGATCATGTAGCACATTGGCATCTGGCCAGGGTCATGGTACAGTCAGTGCTACTCCTGGTAAAGTCAGCACTCATGGGCAAGGGCATGCACAGGATGCTGTACCTGCTGTTCTGTATGTATTGGACCTGTCCAATGGGTGGTGTTGCAGTGCTGCACCTACCACTGAGGCTATATCCCTGCAGACACACACACTCATATCACTATAGCCCACAGCACATCACACACATTGACTGACCCTAGCACTTCTCAACATTAAACTACCCGTACCAGTTGTGACGCTTCCCAGAAAATACTAAAGTAAGTAAAAGAACTGAAGTTAGCATAACAGACAGTCAAAATATACAGTCAACAAGAAAATGAAGAAGTTGTTAAAAACAGGGGATATACATTAAACTAGGAAAATAAACTTTTATGGACATATACAGTAAGATATGGAGGGGAAAAGAATCAAAACATGGTGTACCCTGTTCAAAGTAAGGTAGAGGAAATATTTCATAGGTTCATAGGTATATACTAGGCTAACAATTGCTATGGACTTTACAAGTCTAGCCTTTATAAGCCTAGCATTAACCCACCGAACTGTATCCCTAAGTATAATTGGTGTTTATTAGGAGGGGGAAATCATTATCATTTGATTATGAATTTGTTAAAAAAAGATGAAGCATGGTACATAATCTAGCTAGACAGAAAGGGAAGTCTATATGAATTTAATCAGCCTCTTTCATGGAAAAAGTATAAAAGGAAATAACCTAGTGTCAGTTACATATGTACAAGTAGCACAACTGGTTGAATATTAAGACTTGTATTTAAAACACTTAAGGGCTTAGGTCATTCAAACAAAGAATAATTGGACCATATCTAAAGGAAACAAGAAGAAATAATGGAAAATGTTGTTGGATTTTTAGTGGGTTGTGTTCCTTCATTATACCCAGTGAGAATATCTTTATCAGGTTGTTTTGTTTGATTTTAGGTGGACATTTTAGCAAACTATGTAGACGTTTGGTATAACAGAGACTGTAATTACACTTATTTAACACTATATACCCGGATTTGGGTTGGTGTTAAAATCTCCAAAGAATCACATATAACAAAAGAATTCAAAATTAAGAAGCGGGTATGACGAGGATGCCTATTAGCCTCTTATAGTTTTCCTCTCCTGCTAAAATAAGGAGGATGCTTTCATATTCCGTGGACATTGGTTTCAGCAGACATCAGGAGTAGTAATGGAGACATCAGACTAGCATTTTTACAACTTTTGTTTATGGCAAACTGGGAATGGCATTATATTTATGATTCAGTATAGCAGAAATATGGGACAGTTTATTTTCACTGTATGGTTTGGAAGTCAAATGCTGAATTGCAGAATTCTTTAAATTATGTTAATGGGGCCACTAACTATTTAAGTTTCAATGTCAATTTTTCAGATATGAAAATACAAATCTTGGCTATAGAAGTATGTAAGACCACAAAACCTAATAGGATTGGTACTTGGTTGTACAAAAAAAACATGTTATTGTAACACATTTGTGCTACACAAGTGGGCATTGCAATAATCTTAAATTAAACATTGTTAAAAGTTAGGCTGTCAGGTTAAGTAGGATCTGAAGTGATGATAATGAATGTACCATGTCTTTAAGATAATTGAAATAATTATTTTAATCAGAGAGGATTCTTTGAGTAAATACTGTCCCAGCTGACCACAAGGTAAGCCACATGCATTTCAAGGCTGAGATAAGATAATACAAAAAAAGCAGGGCTAGAGAGGATGAAGCCATAGACTAGATAGGGAAACAAGGTTAGAGAGCATACCCATCAATGTAGAAATGACCTGCTAAACAGAGGAACCAAAGGCATAGAACACGTACTGAGTCAGTTATTAGTTCCAAAATCTTTTAAAACAGTGGTAATGAAGTTGGCACACAGCTCAGTTTACTAATCGTTTAGGGATATACAGGACAGGACAAAAGCCAGGATTCTAGCTAGGTTATACTAACCCAATCTCATGGAAGACATAAATAATGTTTGAGTCCTCTGATGTGTTTGCCCATTATGGGTGCCCATTATAGATGTCCCATCTGAAAGAATATTGATGGACATGGGGGATACAGTTGTGAAATCAAGGAAAGGCAATCAGTATATTGTAGTAATTATTAATTATGAGGCAACATTTCATGAGAGACTACCCCTCCAAATTTCATACCAAAAGAGCTAGTATTGATTTTCTAGGGTAGGTTTACCCTGTTCATGTGCAAAGTACTGCATGAACTTTATTATTTTTTTAAGTGAAATTTGTAAGGACATCTGTATACCATGCTTGCATAGATGGGTCGCTGAAACTTTTTTAAATAAAACTTTGAAGTATATGTTAGGGAAAGCTATAGAGCCTGATGGGAGAAACTGGGACCATCTGCTTCCATATGTTCTCTTTGTTGTAAGATAAGTACTCCAAACCTCAAATGGATTTACTCTGTTTGATATGTTATATTGTATAGCAGGTATTCCTGCAGCTTACTAGACATAACAGAATAAACATGGGAGGAAACACCCCATTAAAATATGATAGAGCAGTTTACAAACCTATAGGACTGGTTAAGAACTATTTTGTCTAATGTAAGAGAACACTTTGAGAGAGAGAAAGTGAGTGAGAAAGGGGGTGGGTAGAGCAGGAAACATAGTAGAAATGCTTGCATTATATAAAACAAATCAGAAGATAAAATAAGCAGTGAATTATAAGGTGGAAGTACCAGGGAAAAAAAGCCAGAATAGCTGTACCACATAAATATTTGGAATTCTTGGACAGAAAATTATGTTCTGCAATCAGCATGAATCAGCATGTTTGCAGAACAAGTTAATGTTCTCAATGCATGTCTTAACGTTAATAATAGAGGAAGCATCATTATTGTGTTTGAAACAAGCAGTAAAGGAATTGGTACTCAGGAATAAGGACATTTTCTTTTTTTTTTTTTTTTTTTTCAAAACAAGTTTATTGTTTTAACATATAAGAGAAATATCATAACAATTTTATACAAATAATTAAAAATAGGTATTATTATAATATTCAACAAAACAACTAAAGTATTTACAAAGACATCCACTACAATCAGATCAATTAATTAAACTAAAATACTGTGCTATTGAAATTAGAATTTTTTTAACAAATTTTGTAAATTATCCCATACAATAAAGTGTGATGTTTTTCTAGTTGTTCTCATTCTAATTGTGCTTATTTCCATATGACACATTATATTCATAACATTTTTAAATTCATTGAACGAAGGAGGTGTATCTGAAATCCAATTTCTAGTTATTATTTTCCTAGCCACTGCTAGGATAGACCATAACAAGGGAAGCTTAATCTTTTTAACACATTGAGGTACAGGTGTGTTGAATAATATAAGAGACTTAGAAATAATGAAATTATCTGTAAAAAGAGCCTGCAAAAATTCATTAATTGACTTCCAGTATTCTTTCAACTTCATACAGTCATAAAACATATGAGCCCAGTCAGCATTAATTTCTACATTACATCTCTTACATAGATGGAATAAGGACATTTTCTCACAGATACCAGGTAGAAAAATTTAATTCAGCACAACACAGGAAACTGTGCCTGATGAGAAAGTAAATTTTAAATAATTCTAGTAAATAATGTCTTTTGGCTTTTCCCGGTTAGGGGTTGCCACAGCAGAACTCCAGTCCACTAATGAATGGCAGTAGATTTTTTTTACGGTGCCGAGTTGCCACCCCGACGCCCAACCTTCAAGGAAGGCACACCCATTCATGCACGTACCTATCTGCATGTCTTTAAGCATCACTCGACCATGGGGAGGACATGCAGACTTCACACAGAATTCCAAATGTAGTTAAGGAGGAAGTACAGAAAATTCTTAAACTTGAGATTATAGAAAAATCCCAGATTTAATTCAACAGTCCAACTTTACTGGTTTTCAAGTCTGATTGGTCTATAATGCTTTTCAATCACATCACAGAATTAATTATAATATCCAAATTGTATTCATATCTCATACCCCAAGTAAACAATGGTTGAAAGGTTGGGCAAGGCAAGGGTTCTCTCCACTTTGGATCTAATCAAAGGCTGTTGGCAAATTCCACTACTCCCACTACTCCCAGAAGCTAAGGAAAATAGCATTTGTCGTATCAAATGAAGTGTTTCACAACAGAGTCCTCCTTTTTAGTATCGGCAGAGCACTCCTATTATTCAGAGGTTAACTTGATGGACAAAATTCTTAAACCCTATAACAGGAATGCTATAATCTACCTGGACAATATATCTGTAAAGATTGTGAAAGTCATCTACATAAAGATGAAGAGGTCTAGATTTCCTGCATCAAGCTGGGTTGACTACTAACCCAGGTAAGTGCAATCTAGACATGGTAGAACTCCGTTTTTCAGGCTGTAATAGGCCAAGGGATGTTGAAATGACAGGCTAAGAAAGTTGAAGCAGTATGAAACGGGCTCTTAGCAAATAATAAAAAAAAAGATTAATGCTTATCTATGCTTGGATAGCTACTTATATAAATTTATTTCTAACTTCACTATTGTTGCTTGCTCCTTGACTGACGTGAAGAGTAAGGAACAACTGAAGATTAAATGGAAAAATAAGCAGGAAAAATCTTTTAGGGAGTTAAAACATGTGCTACATTCAGAACCAATTCCAATAACTGCAGATTTTTCAAAATAATTTGTGGTACAAACAGCTTACAATATTCAACTATAGAAAGAAAGTGAATTACCATCAAATGGGCCCCCACCACACTAAAATATTATTTATGTAGAAGCTTTATATCTGTTATGGACCATGCTGCTCTACAATTGCTCAAAAAAAACTGTAAACTCAAACTCTACAGATAAGTTTGATCCTCCAGCCATTTATTTTCAAGATCCATCATTGTCTGCCACAGTCACTGGTATGATGATATGTTGTTTTGGGCCTATTGCCATTTGGCAAGGCTGGAACCAGTGGTCTGTACTGGAAGGGGTCATGTGGTATATTAGTGACTGCTGATCCAGAAAAATACATTCTAACTGCAGGCAAGAGTATGCCAGAGAGTCTGGATCAGGCAGGAAAATTATCTGTATGGCAATTTTACATTTATTTAACATTTGTTGCTCTAGTAAGCTAAAGATCCTTTTCAGCTATTATTGAGAACACTAAGACAAAAAAGCATTTATGAAGACAATGGACACATAATAATACAACATTATAGAACAATATTCAAAAATTGTTTCAACTATCCCTATTTTGTAGGAACACCCCTAATGTTTCTCATAGTTTTGTTCCATTCCCCCTAAAATTGGAAATCATTTTGAGAATTACTAAGATAATAGTGCAAACATTTAAAATTTCCCCCTAATTTGGGACTTTTCCTTAGTTACTTTTTTTACTTTGTTCCAGATTCTGGTGGTAAAAGTTGAGAGGACTGGGACAATGAAATTTATATAGAAGAAGCATGTATGCATAATTAAAATCAGTGTTTAAAATAGCCAAAAATGCATGCAGTGAAATGTAGCATGAAGGTATATGAAGACAGGCTGTAAATAAGGCATACAATAAAAAATTTACAAAGTAAAATAAATACACACAATCAACATGAGATGGTGGAAATGGTGTCAATTACTTAATATTTAGAATTTTTTTATGTCTGGGGTCTGCTAGTTTTGACTTTTCCTGAATGCTTGATTGAAAGCTTGGAGCAACATTACTTCAGCAGATGTAGTTAATGAATGTTTTTCACTAATGATTAGTTTCAAAGTGGTCCAACGAGGTATGTTTCTTCAGAACTCCTATGTATATGCACGATGCTTAGCTTGCACATTATTTTGGAGAGGTAGACAGTATCTTTCATGGAGAATTTTGACAGTTAGAATAGGTAAACCTTAGGAGGCTTGGACTGTTAAAGACAGCCATTTTTACCTTTTTTGTAGTGTGGTGCAATGATGTTCCCTGTAGTCTGACAGATAAATAAAATGGAGTGTTATATTTATGTTTTTTGTGTAAGGAAATTATTATAATTAGAAAGGAACCATATAAGAGGTAGTCTTTATTCACATTCCACTGTAATTACTATGGCTGCCATACTTTTATGGTTAATAAATTAGTCATAATATAGGAAACTTTGAGTTGGACTAACCCTTTGGTTCTGTATGGGGTAAGAAGGAAAGTGCCTACTTTAAAGTTATGAACCACAAAAAGAGTCACAGTCCAGAACAAATAAACCAACAATCCAAAATACTGGACACGAAAGGCACAAAACTAGCTGCTGGTCAATAGATTGATTTATTTTAACGCCACAACAATAGTCAATACACGCGTTTTCGACCAAGTAACCCTCGGACTTCTTCAGAAAAAAGAAATGCCACTGAAAAAATCAATTTATGCACACATCAATTAAATAAGTTAATTGTTAATCAAGAAATTAAAGACACAAGTCTAAAAACACAGTAAAAAAATCTAAGGTTGAAAAATTTCAAGACTTCTCACAATATGTTAATAATATAATACATCATTGAAAAATGAATGTATAAAAAACAATTTTATATAAGATCCTGACATTAAGACCAGGCTATACCTCGTATCATGCTTTTCGGCCCCAAAACTCGGGCCAAACCAAAAAGGGAGGGGGAGTGTCCATATTCAAGGACACCCACACCTCCAGGTTAGTGGCAACACATGAAGCAACAGAGACCATCCAGGTGCAACTAACCGTAGGCAAAACTGCTATACAACTGGTAGCATGTTGCAGACCACCCTCTCAATCTCAGGAACCCCACTCAGCCCTCCTGAAGACATTGGAGGATATGAATGTCTCACCAAAGACCATCATATTGGGAGACTTCAACTACCCTAACATAGACTGGGTGCATTATTCTAGCCCAAACACCCTAGCCCAAAGGTTCCTGGAATTCATAAATTCAAATGCAATGGAACAGCTAGTCACCTCTCCCACAAGGGGAGATAATATACTAGACCTGATCATCACAAACATGGGGACAAAGTGCTCCACACCGGAAGTATACCCTTCACTAGTGAGATCTGACCACAAACTAATCACCCTGGATATACATATCCCACCTCCACCCCCAACACAAAAGACTACAGTGAAAAACTTCTCAAAAGCCGACTTTACACTTCTTAAAACTGAGATGGTATCCTTTAAGCCCACTGGGACAGTGAAAACCACATCCCACAATGCAGAATCCTTCACAAATGCTTTCTACAGACATCTCCAAAATGCATGGATCATGCAATCCCAAATAAAACCAAGACCCTCTCCACCAAGGGCAGGCGTCCTGTCTGGTGGACCCCAGCCATAAACAAATTGTATAACAAAAGAAGGAAGCTACTGCACGACAGAGCAAAATCCTATAAAGAGAAGGCATCTCTGATCAGCACTAGTAGAAAGCTACATTCTCTCATAAAAACATCCAAGGCCAACTTTGAGAGAAAAATCGCTATGGACACTAAAGATAACCACAAGGCCTTCTTCAGCTATGTTAGAAACCTGGGCAGAAACCCTCAGAAATGTTCAGAGTTAGTTCACAATTACAAAAAATACACTGAACCCACAGATATTGCCAACATTCTGGCAGACAGGTTCAGTGCAAATTTCTCCCCTCCCTCACCCCCAAAAGAAGAAATACTTATCCCAGCTGAATGTAACCTCCCTGTCATCTCAGATGTCCAGGTGAGAACTGCCCTCAGCAAAGCTAAAAACACAGCATCAATGGGACCTGACGGTATCCCGGGTTGCATGCTACGTGAACTCCAAGAGGAGCTAAACCCGCACATAAAAATGCTATTTAACCTTAGCCTTACTACAGGATATGTACCTGAAAACTGGCGTACAGCAACAGTAGTCCCACTCCACAAAGGAGGCACCTCTACTAACCCTGGTAACTACCACCCCATAAGCTTAACCAGCCTGGCCTGCAAAGCTATGGAAAGAATCATTATGGAACTAATAAACAGAGACTTTGGGGACTTACAGACACTTGATCCCACCCAGTTCGGCTTTGTAAAAGGCAGATCCTGCCTCTTAAACCTGGTTGACTTTTTCAAAACAGTCACTAGAGCCATTGACGAGGGCAAAGCAGTCCATATAGCCTACCTGGACTTGGCTAAAGCTTTCGACACAATACCCCACACTGGCATCATAGAGAAGCTCAACAGCTTAAATGTAAATCCATATGTCACAAGATGGGTGGCAAACTGGCTAAAGGATAGAACCCATTAAGTCAAAATCGCTGGAGCCATGTCAGACTCAAAGCCAGTGACAAGTGGTGTCCCACAGGGCTCTGTCCTGGGACCCCTCTTGTTCGGCATTTATTTCTCAGATGTGAAAGCAAACATGGGAGGGTTGTGGCTGACAAAGTTCGCAGATGACTGCAAACTAGGCACCATAGTCGATACACCAGCTGACACACACATCCTACAGAAAGGCCTCACTGAAACGGACAACTGGTGCCGGAGTCATGGCCTTAAACTAAATGCCAAAAGATGTATAGTCATCCCCTTTGGGAAAAACAAAGTGCCCACAAATTATCACATAGGCGGTAACCCACTGAGTATGGAAAAAGCAATCAGAGACCTGAGGACCCAAGTTGATAGTGACCTCTCATTTGACACCCACGTTGCCAAAGTGGTTAGAAAGACTTTCTACCTTGCCCACCTTATCATGAAGGGATTCACATCCAGATCAAAGGAGGTCATTGTGGCCCTGTACTCCTCCCTTATCAGGCCCATGATTGAGTACAATGCCCCATTTGGTATGTACCTCACCCGGCACTTGCAACAGTTAGAGAGACCCCAAAAGTACCTCACCAAGAGGATCAAGGGTCTCCAACATATGTCATATGCTGCCAGACTAAAGAAACTCCAACTCTATTCAGTAGCATACCGCCTACTCAGAGGTGATCTGTGCCTGACGTACAAGGCCATGTCCAATCAGGAATTGATGGACATGCTCCACCTCAAAAAATCCAAATCCATCAGAACCACGAGAGCTAAAGATTTGAACCTCAGCACAAATATGAATAGGACATGCTGGAGGGACAGATTCATAACTCAGAGGCTTCCCATACTCTGGAACAGAATCCCAGTTCATGTTAGGCAGAGCCCCTCACTGACTCTCTTCAAGAGAAATCTTGATGAGTGGATGGGAGATCATAGGTTTACCCCAGGGGTCATCTCTGTGTCACTACTAGACAGAGGCACAGTAAACTAATTTTATTATGTAAGGGGGTCTTCACTGTGTCACTACTAGACAGAGGCACAGTATTCTAAATCTATTCTGTACACTTTTGTACCATTACATGGGGTGGCGAAAGCCACATCACTATGGCTAGGCTTATAAATGCCCCAGGGCAAATAGCCTAGTACCAAACTATGAAACTATGACACTATAAATAAGAAATATATATATATATATATATATATATATATATATATATATATATATATATATATATATATATATATATATATAAAATATTAAACAGCTGAAATACTATAAAAACTGATTTGAAAATATTTATATTAGTATTGATATTATGATTTGAATAAATATTAAGAATAAGTAATCAATTGATAAAAAATGCTGACAATAAATAACAATACATATTAATATAAAAATGTATATAAATTATAATTTAACTGCTCTTAGTTTGAGTAAAGGTACCAATGAAATATGGTCATTAAGACCAGGTGGTTTGTTAGATTCCAAAAATAACTGCCAATAGGTCTCCCTATATGCCAACTTGTGTTACCAGGGCCCACCCCTGAGTTCTTTGGGGACAGTTTCTAGCACAAAGAAAGAAAATTTAGCATTAGTACACAACAAAGTATGTTTATAGAGTGTGTTGTTAACATTTGATTTACTGACATCATTCATATGTTCATATATTCTGCATTTGATTTGTCTCTCAGTTTTGCCAACATAGAAGCTATCGCAACTGGCACAGGTAACTAAATAAACAACACCCTGTGAATTACAGTTGGCATAATTCTTAGCAAATAGAGTTTTTTGTCTACAGGATAAAAATACCTGTTCTGTGTTGTGAATAAATGAACATTGATTGCAGGCACCATATTTAAAAGTGCCTTTCTTTCTATGTACAAAAACATTGTCATGACTTGCCAGTTGAAGTATATTTATGATATTTTGCCCCTTCGTAAACACCACTTGGATAGATTTACCTTTCAAATTAGGTAAATCCATAAAAGGTGAGAACCTATCCCATTCTTCCAACACAATATTCTTGATGAAATGGGCATTGGCACTAAAACTGGTGACAAATGCCCAAGTGTAACCAGTTTCATCATTAATCCTAGACCCATGTGAATTGGTAAAAGTAATTCCATTACCTAAAATGGGTCTATAAGTGGTTGTCCTTCCTTTTGTAACCTCAGCTTAAATAGAGTTAATAAGTTCAATATGATAGCCCCGCTCAAGAAACATCCATTTCATAGGTTCATAGGTTCATATGTAGGTACTAGGCTATCGGCCCAAGGGCCTACGTAAGCCTAGCCAACAAGGTTCCCTGGCTTATGCCACCCAAGAAAGATATTTTTCTGTGCCACTGTCAAGCAGAGACACAGAAGTGATCCCCGGGGTGTATTTCCTATTTCTCATCCACTCATCAAGATTTTTCTTTTTTTTTCACTAAATATTTTTTTTTATTATTTCAAATAAGATGTCTTAAACATTACATGAAATAAAGATAAATAACATATTTATAATTCTAAAACATTACTAACTTCAAACCATTATATAACTATTTACATTGGTGTCTATGCAAATAACATTGAAATTCTATATTATATAAAGTTAGAAACATAAGATGATATATCTTCTTCGATATTTTCAAGTATTTCCAGTACTTTCATCCAAGAGTAATAGTAAGAAGTAGATCTTTTAGTTCTGTTCTTCACTGTTAATATTTCCATGTGAGCAACTGTTGTTGTTAAAGTCTCAAATTCCTTGAACGTAGGCGAAGCCTCATTTTTCCAGTGTATAGTTATGATTTTACGTGAAATTGCCAATAGTGACCATAGGATTTTAGTGTCTTTTTTTGGTACACAGTTTGGAATAGGAGAGTTGAATAAAATTAAAGACTTTGTTAATTGAAAATTATCATTATAAACAGTCTGAAAAAAATAATTAATGGATTTCCAGTACATATTGAGACATATACATTCATAAAAAACATGCTGCCAATCTGCTATTATCTTGGTATGGCATCTCCAACATTGATCTTCAATAGAATACATTTTGGCTAACCTATGTGGTGTATAGAAACTTCTATGCAGATATCTCCACGTGAATAATTGCCAGTATTTTGATAATGTAGAAAATTTGGAAGATTTTAGAATATTACTTTTTTCTTCTTCAACTGGAGGATGGTTGTTTATTAAAGTATAATAATCCCAGTATGATTTTTCATGATAGTTTTTGTTTTTTAACAATTTTATAGATATTAGACAAATAACCTGTACCCTGATAAGGCTGTTTTGTGATAAGAATAAGGTATTCAATGAGTTTTGGAGCTTCATGTCTAACTGAAGGTTGCATTTGTTCTATTTTATTTATAAGAAAATGCCTTAGATTTTGTAAAAACAGCCAATTGTCTTTATTTATATTATAATTATAAATTATCTGTTCCTTTGTTAGAATTTTCCCTTTCTCTATAAGTTGATGCCAAAAGAGTAATGTTTCTTCTGTAAGTATATTTATTTTAGATATTTGGAATGTATCTAGAATATTTGGTGTAAAAGCTATAGGAAAATAAGAAAAATCCAAGAATTAATATTTGGTATTTTGTTTATATATGTTCTGAACACTGAAAGTGTAGAGCTTACATAGTTTGATGGCAATTTATTAATATTATTTCTTTTCCTAAAAATAATCTTTTAACATCCATATAAGGGGTGATGGTATTACTGTTAAGTTGTCTTGTATGTGATTATAATTGATTTCTATGTAAATCTGCTCATGGGCTTGTTTCCATATAGGTGTGTATGAATTATTTAACCATAGTGTTATGTTTTTAATAACAGATGAGGTAATATATAAATCAATATCCGTAAATTAATTCCACCATCTTCCCAATCTGGCAAATGTTTATTTAAGGCTATACGGGTTTATTTGGAAACCATAGAAAATTTAAAATTAGTTTATTGTATCTTTGAATAATATATTTGGGAGGTGGCAATGAAAAATTTTGTATTAAGTATAATATTTTGGGAAATATGTTTATTTTAATAAGATATAATCTGTCTGCTGTTGAAAAGATATATTTATTCCAGTAACCAATTGTTTGTTCTATTTTGTCTAGTATTTTATTATAGTTAAATATTAGAGAATCTGTTAATTCATTGAGTAGATTTATTCCCAGATATAATAATTTACTTTCTGTTACTATATATTTGGAAAATCTTTTGTTTATATTATTTTTTTTTTTACAATTACAGGGCATAATTTTAGTTTTGTTTTCATTAAATTTTAAGACTGAAATATTTTGAAATTTATTCATGGAGTTAAATAGAGCATTCAAAGACTCATTTGCATCTGAGAGAGTTAATAGTATGTCATCAGCAAAGAGTTGGATTTTAAGGTTTAACATTTTATTAATACAGATGCCCTTTATGTTATTGTTTGATCTGATTTGATTTGCAAAGGGTTCTATGAGTAATGCAAATAACAATGGTGATAAAGGGCAACCTTGTTTAGTTCCCTTTTTATTGTTATAGGGCCTGATCTATATGATCCCAGTTTAACATATGCAGTAGATTTTTCATATAGTATTTGGATAAGATTATTAAAATTAGAAGGAAAGTTATATTCTTTTAAAACTAGTGAAAGAAAGTTCCAGTTAACCGAATCAAAAGCTTTATTAATATCTAATGAGATTACATTTAAATTTAGGACTTTATGTTTGCTATAATCTATTAATGTTAGTATTCTTTTAATATTATCTGAAGTATTTCTTCCTTTAATAAAACCTGTTTGATCTTTGTGAATTAAGAAAGGAAGAAAGTGTTTGATCCTATCTGCGTATATAGCCATAAACATCTTGTAGTCTATATTGAGTAATGATATTGGCCTATATGAGGAACACTGTTTCTCATCTTTATCTGGTTTGATAATTGGGGATATCAATGAATATTTCCAAGAGGGTGGTATATTCAAATCTTTATTGGCTATATCATATACTTTTAATAATAAAGATATGGCTTGATTGGGTATTAATTTATACATTTCTGGTAGCATATTGTCTGGGCCAGGTGCTTTATTTGTCTGGAGCTTTTTAATTTGTGATTTTAATTCTGTCATATTGATTGGTTTGTTTATAATGTCTATTTGTTCTTGTGTTAATTTAATATGAATATTGTTTTCTAAGTATTTTTTATATCCTTAGTAGGTGTATCTTGAGTATTTATGGAATTATCAATGTTAAATTGGAGTCTGAATGCTTCTAAAATATCATTTAGTTCCGTAACTCTTTTGTTAGTATTGGGAATAAATATTTCTTTTATTTGCTTAGATTTAATTATTTTTTTGTTCTGTTAGTTAAGTATCTCAGGTGTGCTGAATTAGTAGAGTATGAGTTTATTTTTATCTTTTCTAAGTTAATCATAATCTTATGGTGTAGCAATTCTGTATACTTCTTATTGATTTGTGTAAGTTCTTGAACTTGAGTAGCATTACCCTTTTGTATTTCCAGTTTCAATTTATCTGCTTTGTTTTGTAAGTCTAGCATATCTTTATTCCATAACTTCCTTTTATTTATGTACCAGGATAATATCTTCCCATATGTAACTGCTTTTAATGAATCCCAGACATATATTTCTGAAATATCTTCTGTGTAATTTATTTCTAGAAAGTTTTTGATTGTTTCTTCATAAAATTCTTTGAAATCTCTCAATTTTGTGATGTAGGAAGGTATCCTAGTAATGGGATTTGAATAAAATGGTGTAAGCTCTATCTCAAAGACTATGGCATTATGATCAGATAAAGGACAATTTATGATTTTGACTTTGTCAATTTTTGTTATTAGGTCATTGGCAACATATATTCTATCAATTCTAGAGTTAGTTTTATATCTATGAGAATAAAATGTGAAGATTAGTGAGTCTGGTTCTGCAAATTCATTTATATCTTTTAAATACAATGTATCTATAAATTTTGATAGTGCTTTAGAGATGGGTTGTTTTCTTCTTTTGGATTTAGAATCTGTATCTTTTTCATTCATTATACAGTTGAAGTCTCCTGCCAATATCAGGCTACCCTTGGTTAAATGAATTATCTCTTCAAAATGCTGTTTAACTGTTTTTAATCCTAGTCCTGGGATCCAATATAGATTTACTAACGTATAGATTCTCTTATTTAACTCTATTGAAACTAGACAAAACATACCTGATGTATCTTGATGAGTAGTAATTATTTTAGGTGTTATAGTTGAGTTGCAAGTAGTATAGCTACTCCTCTTTTTTTGTTTTGTATTGAGAGTTTATTAGTACTGTGTAATTATTAATATTTAAGTTGTTTATATCTCTATCTAATAAGTGTGTTTCTTGTAAAAAGACTATTTGTGGTTTATGTAAGTTTATGTACTTGAATAGGCTTCTCCTTTTATTACTATTATTTAGACCATTAACATTTATGGATAAACATTTCATTTCCTAGTTTTGAGTTTGTTTTATGTGTGAGTTTATGTAAATATTGTTTATTCTTAGTTCCATCTTGGATACAGAATTCAAAAAGTTTTTCTTGTATGATTTTGCATGTTTCTGTGTGACACCAAAGTGATAGAATAAAAAAAACAAAGAACTTCCAAACTTGTAATTCTTAACCTTAAAAACATTCCCTATTGCTATGAGGTAATATACCTCTTCGTTTGGTTAGTGAATCTAACCAAACAAACTTTCTACCCTCACAAATAATATTTGGATCAGTTTCTCTTATCCTCTTAGTTTTAAATAAAGATAATTGAATAATATATTAAGATAATCTAATCAGCTAAAATATATACATATATTCTTTACTCATCTTATTGTAATTCAATAATACTTACTTCTAAGCAGGTTTCAAAAGGTACAAATATTTAGATTAAGGTAGTATCATTTCAAAATAATTTAGGGTATTAATAAACATCATGTTAAAATCTATAACTGTATATTTCATACATCTGTTGAAAACTATTTACTGACATTACTGTATAATACAGTACCATTGTTGTGCAATTGTTTTAGACTACTCAAGTCCGAAACCAGTGTTTAAATTAATATTTGCAAAGTCATATTGGAATAAAAACATGAATAGTTCTGAAACCACATCATATTTCATGTTTAACATAAACTGAAATGTGATACAATGTATAAGTATATTAATATTTCTTTAGCAGACATTAAATATGTTCCTCTGATTGCATTTTTCAGCTTTTCAATGACAATTCCCATGGCTGGAGACAACAAGATCACAATTTAGACAGCTCCCTTATCCAAGAGACCACTCATAATGTTGTTACCTGATTGAGTGTCTTGTTGCCAACACTTCCATCAACCCTCAGAGGGACCCTGCACAATGAAAACTGACACAGTACAGAGGTAAAACTGCAGCGTACTTGACCACACCCTCAAAGCAAACATCTATGTATATCACACATCAACTCCCACAGCTTAGACTGACACCCAACCAGTGAGTCTATCTGCTGACAACAAGTGCTGGAGATACAATCCTGACCTACTCAACACCAGTAATTCAATCCTATGACTGAACAAAAGTATACTGGAGAACACATCAAAACAATGGAAGCTGCCAAGATTCAAACCACCATGTACGAAAATATTACAGGCCAAAATTCCCAACCCATTTTGCAGCAAAGAGACAAAACGTATTCAAACCATGGGGTAACACCTTTACCACGTCAAAAGGTGTCCAAGAAGCTTGTTTTTCCTCCAACATCGGAGGACAGCCACGATGATCCATGCACTGCAAGAGTACCATTTTATCCTGGCAATTGCTTCACGACTGTATATAGAAACATTTAATCCAAATCATTAACTGGCACCACAACAATATTTCTCAGAAAAGCTGTTTTACAGCCAATGACCAGACAGAACGCATCATTGAGAGGATACATTTATCAAATGTCAAGTGCCCCAGCCATAATACAAGTGTCTCCTCAAATCAATCCCCAACGAATCTACTGCCCACCAAACTTGCAGACCAATACTGGCATCCTTTCATGCAGTCACATTGAAACACAAAAATACAGGTCCGCTGATCAGGAACAACCAGGCTCTCAACTGCCAGACAACACACCCGTCTGCAGAAAGGTCCAAGAATCATAGTTGCATTGTCAAGCATCCTTGTCCACACTAACAGTAACATGATATACCCGCATACACTAGTATTGTGTCATTCTTGATAATGTAAAAGCCAGGCAATATTATAAGAAGGGTGAAGCCACAGCCAGGCAACATAACAAGAAGAGCACAGCCGCAGTCACCATTCAGATGAGCAAACGGAACAGCATGAGCCATCTAAGGATGGATAGCCCGTTGAGTACCTGCCACAATGCATGCCCATAATGCATGGCAACCCAGTAACAAATTAGGGTGTGGGCTAAGCCTCTCCCCCTTCCACTTAAATCAGATCCAACACAATATGTGTGTAGAACACAGATGCTTCGACAAAGCCCAAAGCCACATGGGATATAAACATTGTATAATTGACACACCGGGTCAAATCCACTGTTGTTATGTTACTCATTATAGTTGCCTATACGATCATTGCTTCCACTTTCTCCATCTAGTATACCATACCGCCATCTAAATGTTTGATTTGCCAAATGCACATCCAACCTTCTTGTTGCATCCCACCTGCCCACCCGAGGGCATACTTTGGCAGCAGGACATCAGTAGTATTCTGCAGGAGCACCAGCGTGGGAAATGGCAACCCTCCCCTAAACAAACCTGTCAGTTGCTTGACATTTACTAGTTTCTTTAGAGAATTTGTAAAACAGCAGTGATTTTATTTGCTGATGATTAATTTCTGCTTTTTAAACTCTGCTGTATAAAACATAGTAAGGGATAGCTAAAATGTCTGGAAATCTAAACTGATAGAAAGACAAGCAGATATATGTCCTTATCTATCAAGGTGCTAGAAGACATCAGTAGCCATAAACTGAAAGTGCTTCAAAAATAAATATCTGTGTATATTTATATGAACCTTTTATATTATTTATGTTTCCTTAGAAGGAATTTAGGTTTCTGTATCTTTAAATGTGAACCTAGCTTTTTTCTGACTAGACGTCAATTAGAAAGAGTCAGGGGATGGCGTACACAAGTAAATGCGACAAGCAATAAGTAACTCAAGTTTCTAGTGATGTTTGTGGCTGTTAAATTGTCTCGAGAACCAAGCGGGAAAAGGTATGTGTTTTTTCTTTTTTCTCTTCCCTCCTCTTATTTGGTGACAAACTCATGTAGTGTGCACGCAAGCACTCTAGTTTACGGAGTAGTGTTCACAACTGTCAAACTTTGCATTTTAAACATGCTATACCTTATTTCTCTACAAAATAAAAGACAACAGGATATCTAAGCTAGTCACAAGCATCTTTCAACTCCGGATGTCTGGAGCCACAACACACATGACTTATAGCCTCAAATATCACTTAAAACATATTTTTTCACTGGACTATATCAGTATGTGCATATGGGTCAAAGGCAGAACATCTTTTAAGATTATTTAAAGTAGTCTTATGATACATCCTAACTGAAATACTTCATTTCAAAAGCAACACATTTCTGCCCAGCATTAGCGTTTATCCAAACAGGGACACTTTTAACTTATAAAAAGTAATACTATCAGGGATGTAACTGATAATAAGTTATATATCAGCCGTTACTATACCTATTAAGCAATATAACCATATACTGATTAAAATATTATAAGTTAATGAAGATTTTATAAAAAGAAGAGAACAAATAAAAACAACAAAACACAAAGAGAGAAAATAAATAAATAAATAAATAAATAAATAAACTATTTGGGAACATTATTATGCATTGATTACTCTGATTAAGAATATGAAAATAATAGATGGATAATAATGAAAAATAGAGTAATGTTTAAATTATGCTTAGTATATTGATGTGATTTGAGATAAATGTATTTACATTTATGCTAATTTTGACATTTAAAATATAATTGAAAACAGTACCTGTTTTGGTGTAACTTGAAGACAGTAAGAACTTTTCTTTTGTTGTTAGTATTATTATTTAGATTTTTACAGAATATAACATATGTAAGATTATTTGTCCTTTAGTTTTTTTTTCTTTTGCTCAACAGTTTTCCAATTATTTACTTCAGCATTTCTCTGGTGTACTTATTGTCCAGTCCATAGATTCTTCATGTGTTAGGATGTTGTTGTTGGTAAGGTATTTTATTGCTGAATCTACTGTTTCAAAGATTTTTATTCCATTTGGTAGAAAAACTTTCAGTCTTGCTGGAAATAAAAGATGGACTTTCAGTTGCTTTTTCTTCAAGGTTTTTTTTATTGGTAGAAATTCTTTTCTTTTTGAAACCACCTTTGTAGAATAATCATTGTCAAATCTTATTAATGAATCATTGTATTTGATGGGAGAATTTGCCCAAGCATTTCTTAATATAAGATCTTTATCTTGTGTAGAAAAAGTCTCACAATTATAGATCTCGGCTTGTTCTTACCGGAGAAGAAGCATTTCCAGAAGCTGCTAGTGATCTATGCCCGTTCTATACCATATGAAAGAGCTTCAGGTATTTTTGTTACATCTGGTATCCAGGTGGTAAGAAAGTTTATCATATTGTCCCCTTCAGATTTTTCTGGTAGACCATATATTCTAATATTATTTCTTCTTGTTCGGTTTTCCATATCATCAAGCTTTTCTAGTAAATATGTATTCTGTTGAAGTAAGAATTCAGTTTGTTGTTCTTCTATTTGGACTCTAGTGTCAATGTCACTTAATGACTGTTCAATAAGTGATATCTGTCCTTTCTGCTGTGTAAACATTTCTTGAAGCTGTTCCAGTTGTTGTGAGCACTTTTCTTTAAAAGTATCTATTTTATTGTCCATCTTGTCGATTTTTATTGTAAGTTCCTGTATATTTGTAATGAGAGACTGCAGGTCTTTTTTGAGAGAAGAGTCTTGTGCTGTATTCCTTAGATGACTCATGCTGTAAAGCTGATATTGGTGCTGATTTTCCAGTAATTAATTTGACAGGAATTATTCAAGTTCTGACAATAAAATTTTTCTTATAGATGCTCAGAGTTATTAGAAATAAGTTAGTAATAAAAATTTCTTCAAATTAAATATTATTTTGTAAAATTCCTGTCAGGAATTGTATTGAGGTAAGAGAGCTGAAATGAAGTGCAGCTATCAGTTCAGCATCCTCATCAAGATTTTTCTTGAAGAGTGCTAATGAAGAACTTTGCTTGACATAGATGGGTAGCCTGTTCCAGAGTATGGGAAGTCTCTGGGACAGGAATCTATCCCTCTAGCATGTCCTGTTTATTGTGATGACAAGGTTTAGGTCCCTAGAGCGTGTAGCTCGGAGGAACTTGGATTTTTTTAGGTGTAGCATGTCCAACAGCTCTGGGTTTGACATAGCTTTATATGTTAGGCAGAGATCACCTCAGAGTAGGCGATATGCTATGGAGTAAAGCTGGAGTTTTTTGAGGCAGTTAGTGTAGAGCATTTGTTTGAGGCCAGTAATCCTCTTTGTGAGGTACTTCTGTGGCCTTTCCAGCTGCTGCAGATGTCTTGTGAGGTACATTCCAAAAGAAGCATTGTACTCTATGATGGGTCTAATGAGTGTTGAGTAGAGGGGAACAATGATCTCTTTTTTCCTGGATGAGAACCCTTTTATGATGAGGTGTGCCACGGAGAAGGACTTCCTGACTACTGTGGCGATATGACTATCAAAGGAGAGAGTGCTGTCCACCTGGGTCCCAAGGTCTCTTATCATGCATTCGGTGTTAAGTAGATTGCTGCCTATGTGGTAGTTCATGGGTACAGAGTTTTTACCAAAGGGGATGACACTGCACTTTTTGGCACTGAGCTTGAGGCCATGGCTCTGACACCAGGCATCTGTCTCAGCGAAGCCATTCTGTAGGATGTCCACATCATTTGGGGACTTGACTATGGCTCCTAGTTTGCAGCATCTGCGAACTTCATTAGCCAGAGGCTTTCTGTGTTAGCCTGTACTAGAGAAGTAGATACCAAACAGGAGAGGTCCCAGGATGGAACCCTGTGGTACTCCACTTGTCACTGCTTTGAGGTCAGATTTGGAGTCTGCAACTTTTACTGTGTGGGTTCTGTCAGTGAGCCATTTGGCAACCCATCTTGTGATGTAGGGATTTATACCTAGTTTAGTGAGTTTAGCTATAATTCCAGAATGGGGGATGGTGTTGAAAGCCTTGGCGAGGACAAGATAGACTGTGTGACCCACCTTACCCTCATCTACTGCTTTGGTGACTGCCTCAAAGAAGTCGATCAGGTTCAGGAGGCACGCTCTGCCTTTCACAAACCCGAACTGGGTGGGATCCAGAGTTTGGAGGTTACCAATGTCTTTGTTTATGAGTTCCATGATGATACGTTCCATGGCCTTGCAGACCAGGCTCATCAGGCTAATAGGTCGATAGTTCCTGGGATCGGTGGTGGCTCCCCCTTTGTGGAGTGGGATAACTGTTGCTGTGCACCATTCAGTGGGCACAAAGCCTGATGTGAGGCTATTATTGAACATGGTGCTTAAGTGGGGAGCCAGTTCATTCTGAAGTTTGTGTAAAACGCAGCCTGGCATGTTGTCTGGTCCCATGGATGCTGTGTTTATGGCTTTAGAGAGTGCAGCTTTTACCTGCGTAGTTGTGATTACAGGGACTCTGCATTTTTCCTGTATAGATATGGGCCCTTTAGGGGGTGAGAGGGGGCTAAAGTTAGCACTGAACCTGTCTGCCAGGATGTTGGCAATATCAGTTGGTTCTGTAATTTTCTTGCCTTTGTGCTGTAACTCAGAGCAGATCTGGGTGTTGCCATCGAGATTCTTGACATAGCTATAGAATGCTTTGTGATTGTGCTTGAAATTAGTAGCAATTTTGTTTTCGTAGCTAGCTTTGGAGGATCTTATAAGGGATCTCAGCTTCTTACTGAGGCTGACCAGGGAGCTCCTGGTCAGCACAACACATTCAAAAAAATAGTCGGCATCATCAGAGGTCATGCGACAAATACGCACAAATTGTTCCTTGACGATGCCTTTTTTCTGATAGAATGGATGCGAACTGTTGAAACTGATGTAAGTGTTGGAAAAAGTGGAGTTTTGAAATACAGTGGATTTGAAACCATAATCAATTTTGTGTAGTGTCACATCTAAATAGTGGATACTAGAAGAACTGACCTAATATGTAAACTTAAAAAAATCAGTAGTACTATTAAGATAAGAGATGAAATCACTTAAAAGGGGTTCACCCCCCCAACCAAAAAATACAAATATCATCTAGAAATCTGGAGTAAAAATTCCAATATTGGGAAAAAAATACAAGAATGTACAAATATGTGTTCCCACACTGACACAATAATATCTGTAAAAGTGGGGGCACAACTGCCCCCATAGCTACTCTAGTTATCTGACAATAAAATTCCCCTTCAAAAAATAAAAAAATATTTTTCAAGACAAGTTCTGCAAGTTCATTACACAGGAAAATGTAATTCTCAGTAACCCCATGTCTAGTACGTAGGGCCTCTTCAAGCCAGGTTAGGCCCAAATCATGAGGGATGACAGAGAATAAGTCAATCACATCAATTGTGGTAAATATAAGATACTGTGAAAAATGTTCAGGCTTAACCCTGCTCAGGAATTCCCAAGAATCTTTAAGAATGTGAAGTTCACCACCCCATAATGCTTTCAATTTCCAGTCTAAGTACTTAGCTATAGGGGAAATTTTTGATTCCTCAGAAGCAACAATAAGTCTAAGTGGGGGGACCATCTACATATTTATGAACTTTGGGTATCCCAAAATTTGAGGATACCCTAGGATGGGGATGTTGTAAAAATTGATAAGTATCGTAGTCTATGACACCTTGATCGAACAGATCTTTCAATGCCAGATTTATCTTCTTGTAGGAAATGTTGATTTCATTAATGGACACATTGCTATATCTCATATCATCAGAAAGAAGAATATGCATTTTACTGTCATAGGAAATTTTGTCCATTATGACTATGCCCCCACCCTTATCAGGTTCCATGACAGGAATATTCAAATTAGAATGTAAGTGATCCAATAATTTTTTATCCCTATCATCTAAATTGGAAAAACATTTTAAGGATTGGAAATTTTTACGTAACTCAGCTTCAATAACAGTTTCTAGATTTTTAAGTTGAGGGTGAAGTGGGGGGTTAAACACACTAGATTTATTAGAGGGAATAGAACCTGATGCTCTAAAATTGCCACCAAATAAATTTAGCAAATTCAGCCGTCTAGTGAGAATTTTGAGATCCAACAGAACTTGTGGAAGATTACTTTTGTTAGTAGGTACAAACTTGAAAACTTTGAAAAATAAATTGAAAAAGTCATCAGAGATTTCAAGACTACTGTAATTAAAAATATGAAAACCTGATTTACTAACAACATGTAAAGCTTGTTGAGTGACAATATCATCCATTATGTGTAACTCCAAAACTGATTCCCCCTGTTCCCCCCCCCTCGTCGGAGCATGTTGGCCCCTGTAAAAATGGGAGTAATTGTTATTTTTGTTAAGGAGTCTATCTGATCTCCGTGGATACCCTAGGATGGGGATGTATGTCTTCATAACCATGGGCAGCATTGTTACCAGATGGATTTGAAGTATTGTCAGTATAGGAATTATTATCATTAGAATCAGAGTGTTGGTTGACAACATATTCAGAGTCTAAAAAACGATTAAAAGTTTTAGGCAAGGGATACTGTTTTCCCTCTTTATAGTCTATTGTGTCCCTATCCAATTTTCTATATTTCCTATTTAACAATTTGTTACATTTCTTGTCAATCTGAACTTTTAGGTTTAAATATTTATTTTTTTCAGTTTGAACAGTAAACAATAAATCATTAGTAACACGTGCATTATAAAAATCAATATCTTTTTGTAAAGAGTCCATAATGCGATTGTTATTATTCGCAATCGCTTTTAAAATGTCAAGTCCACAATTGTCAAAAATATGTACCAGTTCCTGATGAAATTCACTTCCAATTATCACATTATTTGGGTATTTGTATACCCTAAGTCCCTTTGGTACAATAAGTAGAATACACTCGTTTAGATAAGAATTATCAATACTCAAAAGATTTGTACCTGGTAAGTATGTTATGCAGTTTATTCAAAGAATTCTTATAAGTATCAGTGGATTCAACATTGCCGTTAGTCAATGGAGATTTCTGAAAGAGTGGTTTGTCTTGTAACCATTGGTTAAATTGTGTTAAGTCCCCAGAAGCCAATGGTACTCCGGTTGTCACTTCTTCTGGTAAACCCGGAACATTGTCTGTGGCGAGTAATGTTGGTGTTGAATTGAATGCCTGAGTATCAGTATTATGCACTTGTGCATTCGCACCATGTAGATTTGATCTTCCATTTGAAAGAGTACGGCTCCACAGACCAAATAAAGCTTCCTGATTACCAGGCAAGCCAGAATTATGAAAAATAGACACAAGACCCTGACTTAAAGATGTAAGCAAGTCAAGGAGTTGCGAAAGGTGACCAGCAAGCTCACATATTTCACCAACTTCACTTCCCGTCTGGATTCCTGGTGGGTGGTTGATAGTATTGTGCCCCTCGGAAGACTCCATAAAAAAATATGAACCACAAAAAGAGTCACAGTCCGGAATGAATAAACCAACAATCCAAAATACTGGACACAGGATGCTCAAAACTAGCTGCTGGTAAATAGATTGATTTATTTTAACGCCACAACAATAGTCAATACATGCGTTTTCATCCAAGTAACCCTCAGACGTCTTCAGAAAAAAGAAATGCCACTGAAAAAATCAATTTATGCACACATCAATTAAACAAGTTAATTGTTAATCAAGAAATTAAAGACACAAGTCTAAAAACACAGTAAAAAATCTAAGGTTGGAAAATACCTTTACTCAAACCAAGGGCAGCTAAATTCTAATTTATATACATTTTTATATTAATATGTATTGTTCTTTATTGTCAGCATTTTTTATCAATTGATTACTTATTCTTAATATTTATTCAAATCATAATATCAGTACTAATATAAATATTTTCAAATCAGTTTTTATAGTATTTCAGCTGTTTTATATTTGATATATATATTTCTTATTTATGTCAGGATCTTATATAAAATAGTTTTTTATATATTCATTTTTCAATGGTGTATTATACTATTAATATATTGTGAGAATTCTTGAAAATTTTTCAACCTTAGATTTTTTACTGTGTTTTTAGACTTGTGTCTTTAATTTCTAGTTAACGTGCTCATTTCGAGACTGCAGTTGCAGATATCACACTTATGCCTTGAAAATGAGCTTCCTGGGCAGTGGTGAGAAGTCAAATGAACTGTGTGGCTGATGTGATGACACATGATTTGATGACATGGATGGTTAGAATCCATTTTAAGCTATGGGTGATGCAGGGTCACATATTTTTTAAATTTTCATTTGTTCAGTTTCTTTGGTAACTCGGGTATTGATGAACACTGGTGTGTCGTCCAAAACATTGTGGTGTGTCACTTTTGACATGCGTGTCATAGGTTCACCTTCACTGGTCTAGGAGATTAAAGGGGAGACAATTAATAAATAATAGAAAGAGAATCTTCTTCTTCTTCTTTTGGCTTATCCCGGTTAGGGGTCGCCACAGCGAATCACCTGTCCGCTCATGATTGGCACTGGAGCTTTACGGTGTTGAGTTGCCAGCCTAGGGCCAATTTAGAGTGTCCAATCGACCTACAGCATGTCTTTAAGATGTGGGAAGAAACCAGAGCACCCAGAGGAAACCTACGCGACCACAGGGAGGACATGCAGACTCCATACAGAAGGCACCCCCATCCAAGGATCGCACCGGAGAACCTCTTGCTGTGAGGCGGCAATGCTAACCTCTGCACCACTGTGGCAAAAAGAGAATATGTCTTATTATCAACTCTTATGGGATGCCATACAGCTGGTATTTAGTTCATATAGTCAACTGGGTCCAATACCTTTGAAGGTTATATCCTTTAGACAGTCTTTAAACCAGAGTGACATCATTAAAGAATTCACAAGAGGACAGCTTTTTAAGATGGATATCATGATCTATGGTTTAAAATAAGATCAGGAAATACTATTCTTGTTAGCATGCCATTATCCATGTTTGTACATATTTGATTGGTAAGAGCATACAGGCCAGTTAATGCACTATAATTGAGTAGGAAGCCATGTTGCTTATTACTTAAGATGTCATAATTTAAGATGCATTTTAAGAATTGACCACAGATTTTTTTTTTCCAGAATCATAGCAAGAGGGATAGATTAACAATAGCCCTGAAATAAGTGTTGATTTTCACACTCCTGCTAGGTGAACTATAAGGACATATTTAAATAAATACAGACTTTTTCTTGTGGTTAGCATGAGGTAGACATACAGGTGAGTGACATACAGAAAATATGTCTGTTTGGTGTACAATTTTGGAATGAATGGTGTAAAAATAGAGTTATAGTTAGCTGCAGTCTTGTTTAGGAGGAGCTTTACTCTGATTTTCTTGATGGTCTTAAAATGGAAATGATAGTACTGAAGATATCTATGAGGGGGAGTACAAGGTATTGTGGGATTGATGTTTTTAAAGAAAAAGTGATGAGGGGCATTGATGGGGCAATGTTATTTTTATTATTATTACAAATCTCATGACTGAGTATTCTTTTAAGAGGTCTGTTTGGGCAAAAACATACTAGTGGTTAGGCTCTTGAAAGTTCTCTAAAATTGTTTCAGTTTACCAAGGCAGCTAGACTGAAAATCTGCTGGGATGTATTGCATTGAGGGAGCATAGACAGAGAGAAAGAGAGTAAGAAAGTTATTTGTTCAAATGCTTTTATGGAATACTTACTGAATAAGATCATATTTATTTCAATTGATTTTTTTTATTGTCCTAAACACCTGAACTAAATTTCATTTCCTTTTATTGGGTTGTTTTTTTTCAAACTGCATTTTTATATGGGCTAAATGTAACACGCTTACATTTTATTGAAGAGAAAATAAAATTATTTCATGATTTATGTTGATACAACCTGTAACTCTTTGCCTAACTGGCCCAAGTCATGACTTATAATGGTCTATGGTGAACCAGGCAGCTACTAGTCAACAAAATGATAAATAAATAAACACATGCTTCATATCTATCTGTCTATCTATCTATCTATCTATCTATCTATCTATCTATCTATCTATCTATTTATCTATATGTTTGTTTACATTGTGTGAGTGTGTGTATAAACATATATGTGTGTACTTGTGATTCTATAATTATAGCTATATCTAGTTATAGCTAAACTAACCCTTTCTCTCTGTCTATATATATATATATATATATATGGGTTCACTTTGCATGGTCGACATTTCACAATGTCAACATTCATATGGCCAAGACCATATGATCGACATTTGAAATGTCGACCATGGGGAACCGGCATCTCCGTACAGTGCGGAATGGAAAGATTTCCATTTCTGCACTGTAGTGTGATCTTGGAGTTGGTATATTAAAATTACAGGGGTGGGGTGGGGTGGGGGTGTGGAGCCCCCATGGGGGGTGCAGGGGGTGTAGCCCCCTGCTAGCATCGTGAAAGTAAGTTTTTTTTTGTTTTTTATTTTCTACTTATATGTTCCACATTTCAAATGTCGATCATATGGTCTCGGCCATATGGACTTCGACATTTTGAAATGTCGATCGTATCAAGTAGACCCATATATATATATATATATATATATATATATATATATATATATATATATATATATCTGGATCTACTTCAGAAGCTTGAAGTTTCAAAACTTCAAACTGCTTCAAACGGCCGAGACCATATGATCAAAGTTTTAAAACTTCGAAAACATAATAACAAAAAACAAAACAAAACAAAAAAAAATTTTTTACATCATTCCCCTTACCCCCTGCTAAATAAATATACCAACTCCGAGATCACACTACAGTGAGGAAAACAGAATATTTCCCATTCCACGCTGTACAGTGATCTCCATTCAGAACGTTCAAAGTTTCATACTAACAAAATACTGACTGCGAATCTTTGAGATCTGGAGGTATTTATAGTGAAAAAGCATCTAATCCAGTCACTTCTTTAGAAGCCTTTAAGGGTAACGTGCCTTAATATTTGACCCTAGACTCTGCCTACATGCAGCTGTTTCATTGAAGATGATATATATTTAATTATAAACAGATTAAAGTCAGAATCTTGGATTTAGTGTCCTTGTCTTCCCCCTTGACAGAGCTAGATGTGAAGTGAGATTCAGATAAATGATTAGGGAAACAAGTAAAGCCTTGAACTTTGTGCCAGTGCCACACAAAGGAGATGTGATAGGCTTTACCAATGGTTTATTTGGGTTGATCAGGAGGGTGAAGTCCACGTGATTAAACAATGCCAACCATGGTTAAATGCTCATATACACACACCCATGAGTGAGTTATTGCTATTGTAAAAATGACATTAAAGAAAGAAATTGCTTACCTTTCTTAAATAATGTCTTTGTACAATGGCACTGTAGTGTTTCTCGATGTTGTTATCCATTCTTTCATGCTTTCTGATATTCTGCACATAGGTATGGGAGTTATGTTCCCACACTTGCACGGTACATCAGTAAAATCCGTAAAGTAAAGAGAAGCAATGGAGAAAAGAGAATCTCCTTTGCTTTTTTTTTTTTTTTTGGTGCCATCCAAATTTTTGCCCCATACTGTTGATCTTTTCCCCATAAAAAATAGTTTTCTAGCAGGCCAGTGGGGTTGAAGTAATTAAATAATGATTTGAGATTTAACCTTCATATGTTTCAGAAAATGCACATGAACAGAAAAACAATATAATGGGGGGGGGGGGGGGGCATAGTTCCAAAAAATAGTCAGAAATGTTATTGCCCATATAAATTTCTAAACAAGCAGTCTCCAAATGGATCTCCCACTGTATCTTGCTTTCCTATAGCCATCATGGAAAGAAGCTTCTTGACCCCGGGTCACACTCCATTAGGGCTGCTGCTATATCTATTGCCTTTCTCAAAGGGGTGGCCACCAAGGACATCTTGGAAGCCAATACCTGGTCCCCTGTGCATACCTTCACCAACATTATCACCTTTCAACCTTCTCCAAATGCAGAGTGGGGTTTCACACTGCTAGCTTACAGGGCATTCTTTCCCCTCCATAAACTTTTCATCCACCCCCCCCCTTTCAACTTTGGAAGCCATCCCATCAGTTATGACAGTTGTCTACACTTACCAGTTCTGACTTATGATCAGATCACCTACCATATCATTTCTGACTTACAATTAGGTCTCTGAGAGTTAACCCTTTATCATGCCTTCAAGGCATAGATGCCAATATTCACCTTTTGAGCTTCACTTTTGAGGTGAGTTTCTTGGTATCTATGTCTTGAAGACATAAAAAAGGGTTTATGCTCAGAGACCTGATTGTAACCCCCTATATTATATCTGATACTTTTATATAAATGTCATATGTTAGTATAATCTGTACAAATGTATGCCCATTAAAAATTAAAAATAAACATGACAATGTGGAATACATTTATTATATGATGTCATCCAGTTGCTTCCTTAAGAATGCTAGGCATAAATGTTTCATACATTGTTTCAAATGCTGTGGAATCATTCCATTTAGATGTTATTAGAATGTGTTCTTTACTTGTTTAGATCAACAGCATAATTTTTAATAATATTTAAGAGAATATTTTCCATCCAAGGTCTCAGGTATCAGTGTCTTAATTATATTATGACTCAGTATGTATTCTCTTTGCAGGTGAAAATGCATTTCTCAGAGCCAGATGTTCTCCCAGGATCAGAGTCCAGACTTCACCTAGAGGCCTCCCCTGGTTCTGTCTGTGCACTCCGGGTTGTTGATAAGAGTGTCCTGCTTATGAAACCTCAAGAGCAGTTGTCAGCTGACAAGGTAATCCTCAGCTGACTTTATGTATTTTATTTTATTTGTTTACCAGCCTAGAACACTGATCTCTATGGACCTTTTTCAGACTCAACCCAGGAGTGCTATCTGGTTAAGTGACTTGGTCAGAGTCATACAGTTAGAGAAAGGGGGCTGATGGAGTCAAATCCTGGAGCATGAGGCCACAGGAAATAGCTTGTAAACAGCTCCTTAATTCCCTGCACCATCTGACAGCCTTTCTTTCTGAAAACATAACTGTGGTGCTAAACATTTTGCCTTTTGCTCATTGTCATACTGGGTATATGCATAAAGGAATGAAACATGGAATTTAATATTGTTTGTGATTTGTGCACGTCAAAACAGAAGATATGTATATCTATAACAGTGCCACTTTTGACCATTGTAATAATTGATGTTAAACATGTCACAATAGATGTGACCTTTTTGGAGTATTGTATTGGTGTTTTTGGACTTGGGAAATGTTGACAGTATAACAAAGCAAAGGAGCTGAAAATATGACATACAATTTTGTCTTTTTTGATGATGTTATATAATATTTACTCTAAGAAGTGGAATGAAAAAAGTTTTCAATTCACATTTATGTGAAAATCTGTGCTGAAGTAAGAAAAACAGGTTGGTTTACATTCAGTTTTTAAACGCATCTCTATGCTAGAGTAAAAAGAATTGTATTATTTCTACTCCACTTACATCACAACCAAATAATGAGCTACTAACTAAGCAAAAGCATATTCCTATCTATTTTAAATCACCAAATAGCAACAAGAAGTGTCAGAGGATTGCCGGTATTTGTAAACTACATTTCTGTCTTTTTGTTGCTGCTAACATATGTAACCTTATTATCAGACTTGATAGTTGTGTCTAACATAAATTATATAGTTATTTTTGCACTTGATTCAGCAACTAAAAGTATGAACTGTGTACATTGTGCCTTGTTCCCAAATATGACAAGCACAGGTGCATAGTAGCACATCGTTATGTGGGAGATTTGGCAGTACATGTTCTGAACAGCATGAACAAGAAAGTGAACAATGCCACCATTCCTGAACAAAACTCTTCAAATTTCACATAAATTCTTATTTATTTGACATTTGTTAACCAGGTTAATCTGGCTGGGCAGCATGCCCCTTTTCAACAGAGACCTAAGGAGAAAAGCTCCATTACAAAAAAGTTAGAAATACAGATAGTATTAAACAATTGGAGGAGTAAAGTTTTTGTCTTATACATGAATAGAATCAAAAATCATCATACAGTATATGCATAGTTATAAAAAGGAACATAAAACAATAAATATAACAACATGGATTAAAGAGAAATTATGGTACTCAGAAATCAGGTCGAGTCCTCTCATTATTAAGTAAGGAAGTAAGCCTAGAGAAAAAATAAAGAAAATAAATAAATCAAGATACATTTGTTTTTGAGGAGTAGACTAAGGAAGAAGATGAAATGAAGTGACTGGAGGACAGTAAGTGGAATAGGAATAGTCTGAACAAAAGGTTATGTTACTCAGTAGGTAGGGGATAAGAGGAAGGAACAACAAAGGTTAAAGGAAAAACAGAGTAGCGGCAGAAATTCTTCCACAAAAGTGGCTAGAGATGTAATTCAGTAACATATTTCCTGTTCTGTCCTTGTAATCCAAATGATTGCATGTATTTGGTACATTGGGATATTTAACAAACGAGACGAAAAGGCAAGGCAGGCAGAACACTGAAAAAAAACCCCAAAAGAAACAAGATATCCAGCAGTTGCAGGCAAAATTCTTTTAACGTTAAAATGTTTAATGTGAAAACTCTACCCGTTTTCGTCGCCCTAAGTAGGAACATTTTTTTTCTGAAGAAGTTACCCTACTTAGGGCGACAAAAACGGGTAGAGTTTTCACATTAAACTTTTTTACATTAAAAGAATTTTGCCTGCAGCTGCTGGATATCTTGTTTCTTTTGGTTTGTTTTTACATTGGGATATTTTTCATTAACTATGCAGACTGCAGAGCAGCCTGCAAAGTTTATAGGTCTTGGCTGGTGTCCTCTCAGAGCAGACCCTAGAAGCTTTAGTATATCTCTACTCTAGTGGCAAAACTGGATTATTGCTGATAAATGTTCAAACACTAGTGCAGTGCTGGAAGCATTTAGTGCTGCAGGATAGAAGTCTGTGGGTACAGTTTTCTCAGAATCAGTTGGGAAATGGAGTGCCCCATAAATACTTCTGGTTGGTAACGTTCCCCTTAATATTTATATTTTATAACATAGCTTCTTTTTGAACAGCATCTCTTAACTGATCTTGAGGTGTAGAGAAATCTAAGTATCATTTGTAAACATATATAATATGTTTTTTGAGACCCTAAATGCTTCCCACCATCCTCCACAGTACCCTAGGTAAGGCTACTTACAGAAACAATTTACTACTCTAATTAGCCTACTTTATCTGTATTCTTAAAGGGGACATTACATTCTTAGCTGAAATTTGTCAAAACAATGCATGTTCTGCGACTTGGATAACCTGAGTTGTGCATGGTGGAAATTAATGGATAACATCAGCTCATCCTCTGTGGGGAATGGATGTGGTCCATTCTGCTCCAGTGTCAGCTGTCACAAATGAAATGGAAGTATGACATGCAGCATATAGAAGAAGGATGTGTACTTTGTACTGCCAAACTGCTTATGCAGTAGTCCTTCAAGAGGGCATAACAGTCTGAGGATGATGTATGTAGAAGTGTACATGCTGTCTTGGCAAGTAGGAGACATTCTAGGCATTTGTGTCAGCAGCAGCTGCCAGTGGTGTGAAGTTAAGCCAATACTATAAACCTCCTCATGGCTTTGTGTGACTGCCTCCCACAAATGGCTACTGACTCAAGAAAGGGACATGAATAGCCTACACTGGATATAGGAATCCCATAAGGGAGTCATTTTGTAAAAAAAAAAAAAAAAACTAGAATGCACTAAGTAACAATTGCATTTTCACTTAGTGGAAAATACAATCTATCCAGTCCCTTTGATTTTTGTGTGGCAATCATTAAACGTGTTATACGATTTCTTTTGGAGATTACATAATAATAAAAGGGTAAGGAATATTAATTGTCAAATTGCTAACTCAGAAGTTCAGACTGCTTTGACATATTGACTAATTCTGGATTATAACGTCAATATAACCTATATAACACTTTGGAAAGAAGCAGTGACAAAAAATCATAAGATGAAAGTCATGTAAATCAAGTAAGTAGAGATAGAAATTTTCATTTTTTATTGGTGATCAAAAGAGAAAATCATTAGTTAAAGAAGAACAAATTTCATTTGGAAAATTAAGGACTGAAACAATTACCGTTTACAATCAGGAGTCTCAGTGAATAGTTATATCAAGGCTTGTTATTATACTGATATACAGCACAGTGTGTAAATAGGATGAAAACAAACTTGTAGCTTGGTTACACAGACCTCCTATTGTTGATGTAGCTGTACAGTACAACCCACTTACAGAGCAATATATTCACGAATCTCAGTTTCAAAAAAGGGAAAATTCATGGTCCAGAGACACTCCCTTTTGAAATATATTTTGCTGATCTCTTATTACAAGAACCAGGATGTTAGCATTGGGGAGAAGCACTTCAACTGAAAATCTGTATAAAGGAACAAAGACATCTTTAACTGTGAAGGGGCAAAATCATTCCTTTATTCCTATAAGTACAGGAGTAAGACAATGGCACCATCTATTTTCAATGAATTTATCATGATTAATTCCCTGCTTTATAGTATGACTGATATTTTGGAGGCTCTTACCACTGAAAGACAGAAATTGTCACTTAGACTATACATGGATTATTTACTTTTGATAAGTACCTTCGCTGAGGCAGTACCTACTTGAAATAAGCAAAGGACACACTCAAAAAGCAAGGGACAAGCTTTAAAAAGAAGCCATTTCTGTAACATAAATGAGACATGTTCAATGGATGGGTATGTGTCTCAGAGATTACTCCTTCCACTCAGTCCGGTGGAATCACAAATTCAATAGGTTGTATAACAGAAGGAAGAAAATCATGGCAAAATTAGGAAGTGCAATGCCCAGCAGGGTATGAACTCATCAAGCTAAATAAGCAACTCAGGGAACTAATTAAGTCTACTAAAACCAAAGGCAAATATGAGGTTAAAGCAGCCTCCTAGGCTAAGAAAAAATCACAAGGCATTCTTTAGCTATGACCACAACCTCCAAGGCAATGCACATCAATATGATGGACTAATTGTAAGTGCAGAAACTTGTACCAACCTAGAAGATATAGCAAATCTACTGGCTGATAAATTCAGCTCTAACTTTACTCCATTCTCTACCTATGATACCTCTTACGAAATACCCCAGTCATAACTCTTCCAATTATCAATAGGGAACAGGTCCTCAATGACCCCTTCAAGGCTAAAAACACTGTGTCAATGCATCATGATAATATCCTAGGATACCTACTAAATTGCATGACACATGACCTATAAGGTCCACAAGTGTCATTATTTAACCATAGCCTCAAAACAGGCTACCTGTCAAATGAATAGCAGACTGTGACTCTTATCCCTCTACACAAGGGTGAGGCATTTGTGGACCCAGGTAACTACCAACTCATAAGCCTTACTAGTCCTATATGTAAAGCCATGGAAATAATTAATATGGATATGATAAATAATAACATTGGAATCCTTCTGGCACTGGACTCAGAGCAGTTTGTTTTTATCAGCAGGTCAAGAAGGTCACCAGAACAATGAATGAGGGCAAAATGCTGCATACGGCCTACCTTGACCTGACGAAGGCATTTGACACAGTACCTCACTTTGGCATTATTGATAAGCTCAAGAGGTTATGTATAAACTCCTATATCACCCACTGGATAGTAAGCTGTCTTACATGTAGTCAGCTGTCTTACAGATAGTACTCAAAAAGTCAGGATAAGGGAGTTTACCTCTATAAAAAGGCCAGTCACTAGTGGAGTCACTTAGGGGTTGAAGTGTGTGTGCTCTTGTTTGACTCCTTCTCTAAAATTGTCTAATGTCAATGGCCTCTTGCTGACCAAGTTCACAGATGACTGCAAATTAGGCACAGTCATAGAATTCCCCAAGGACAAAAATAGTCTCCAGGAAGGGCTGACAGAAACGAATAACTGATGACAGAGCCACAGCCTAAAACAAAATGCCAAGAAATGTATAATAGTAACCTTCAGTAAGATGGCCACCCCAGGAACTTATTACATTGATAATACACACTTGAGAGTAGACTCTCTGGCCAGGGAGTTAGTAACACATGTGGACAGTGAGTTGGCCTTTTTATGCAACATATAAGCAAGGGTATGGCATCTACATCCAAAGATGTCATTGTTTTATTGTACTCGACTCTCATTTGAGTGCAGTTCCCTCTTGGTTATGTACCTCACTGCAACAACTGGAGTGTCCACAGAAGTTCCTCACAAAAGAAATACAGGGACTGCCTCAAATGCCTATCCCTATACTAGGTCTCCTACTGACTGCTGATATATTCTGATCCAGCTCTGATTGGCCTACTGCACATTCACAGAACAAATAGCATCAGAAATACCTGATTCACGGATCTAAACCTCATCTTTAAAATAAATACGACATGTTGCCTTCTCTGCAGCAGGATTCCAGTCCATGTGAAGTAGGGTTCTTCCCTGTACTTTTTCAACTATAACTTGGAGCAGTGGATGGGGAGTTGAAAATTTACCCCTGATCTGGCACCTATGTGTCTGTTATAAAGAGAAAGCTTATAAATACATGACCACTAGTGCCCAAATTATATGGCCAAGTTTTATATGCATATATCTATATATCTCTCCCCATAAAAACACTATGGTGTCAAACCCTGTCCAACACAATTGCAAAACATGGCTAGGCTTAAAAAGATCCTTTTGAGTTGTTGGCCTAGTGATCACCTATGAACCTATGATCAACGTAACTACTTTTTTGCAGACCTGAAATTTATCATTCCTTATAAGACAAATTATTCAAAAACACGAACTGTTCATTTTACCCCCCACCAAGTAATTACAAAATTTCTGTTGTCCAACAGTAAAGGTTTTGGGTCATACATATTACATTACTTCCAGCTAGAGTGCATAGAAATAATCTTTGAGAAGATAGAAGAGAAAATACATAGAAGCTTCAAGAATAAAGTAATTTCTATTTTCACTGATTGGCTTAGTAAAAGTGATTAATACCTATAGTCTATCTCTTATTATATTCTGTTTGCGATTTATTCATTTTTTAGACTCAAATGGATCAATATATTAAGTTAGATATTAGCTAAGCTACTATGTATCGTGAGATCCTCTAGGATCCCCTGGAAGATCTTTATAAAACCCTTGGAGCTTTAAGGACTGACCTTTTCCCAGTTTGGAAAGCTATGCCAAATTAACAATTTTGAAACACTTAATTGAGCATCAGTATATAGAATGCCAGCTGATCCAACTTATAAAATTGATATTGCAATAATTCAAGACCCTTGGAATTTTTGTTTCCTTTGTATCACATCCCAACATTTTTTTAAATTTGAATTGTTTTACAGATGATATACCAAATGAACATGTTATGATCCTAGCTTCTTTGCAATGAATATCATCATTTATAAGGTATTTTTGTTCCCAGAATTTGCAAGGCTTAAAATTCAAAAAGTGTTGTAAATATTAACTACAATGAGCTGGAAGTTTCTGAAAGTAATATAACTTCTTAATTACTAACATTTTTTAATTTATTATACTAAAGCAATTATTATGTATGCATGTTAAAAATATATTTCAGTTTCAGTCTGTCTTACTGTCAAATAACTCAGATGCTCCTTATCTAAGTGTCCTAATAATATATACAGTGAAACTGGCATTACTTATGAAAAAAAAGTAGATACATAGATACCAAGAGAAGTAACGGATATGTAGTTCCACTTGTCAAAGCAGTTAAATACTAATTTGTTTCTCAAAGAGATGTTACTGTACAATATGACACATAGTGTAGTTAGGGTTTTATTCCTCTGTGTCACAGAGCTGTCTTTTAGTGAGATTTCATGATAACCTTGAAAGTTTTTCTCAAATACAAAAGACAAAATTTCAAATGGTTACTAAGATACTAATACTTTAGGACTGGAAGACTAAACCACTCTCTTTATTTAAAGTAAGAATTTGGTATGTTTTGTTGAATCTGTGTTTAAAATATAAAAATATGAACTGTATAGGAGAATATGGTGGCATAAAAAATATAGGAGTCTCTTGTTTTTTTTTTTTTACTTTTTTTGCGCAGCTCCTTCTTTATCTCTTTTCCTTTTGTATTTCTGTTCATGATGTTACCCTTTTCCTTATGCACATCTTATCCCTGAAACAGCTTTATGTTTTATCCCTTTAAATTATGAATGTTTTAACTGCTTTTTATCTTCTTAGTGAAATAGAAGTTTAGATTATGTGTACTTTGCTAAATAAATAAATAATAAATAAAGGCACTTTTTTGTAAACCTTCACCCTGTTAATAATTCTTTTCACATTTCCTCAACAACTGTGCCAATATTTTTGTTTTTGGTCTCCAGCAGGAACTGTATAAACATCCAGTCGAAGCATCCACTATAATCTGGTTAGATATGTACATACCGATTTCAGTTTGTTTTCCGATTTCAGTTTGTTTTCCGATTTCAGTTTGTTTTCCGAGCTCCCTATTTTGGCTGCTTTTAATCCCTTAGTACTGCTGTTACCAAAGGTTGCCTTCAGTCACAACTCCTTAAACACTGCAGTTGTTTCTGATTTTATTAACACTTTAGTCATTTATCTTGTGGCCAAAAGTCTTTTTGGGGGTAATTATTTCAATGTTCATTCTTAATTTTTTGCACTTCTGTTTTTTTTTCTTTGTTCTCCTACCTCCCTGCAATTGACCATCAGCTAATACTAGATCCTCTCCTTATTCACTTGGTCTATCAGACCTGCCCTTGTCTCCCCTAGGCTTAACCCACCCCAGGTTTGGAGCCAGCGAGGAGATCGAGGATGCTGATGCAACATTCCACTACTGCTGCAGAGGGTTTCTTAATCCCATTACCCTGCAGTATCTTTGTGGGTTCCGCAATGGCTGCCTCCAGGAGACACATGTGCAGTTCCTCGCATGTGCAACCTTCCGACCAAGTGTTATGCCACTTGCAGCATGGAGCTTTCCAGGCTTTTGATGTTGTTATTGCAACGATCCAAGGCAGTCTCCATTCTCCCATAATAGGTCAGCTGGTGTTAGCATCTCACTCCCATCTTCTCCTGCCTGGTCCCTCCAGCACCAGTGTTACTAGCTGAACACAGGTTGTCTGGGAAACATTAGGTCTTAACCTCTCTGTTTCATGGGGACAGGGCATTTTTTTATACTTCTTTTTGCCGGCAGTTATGCAAAATGGATGATATGGATATAAAAATGTCATTCACTGAAGCACCGCTCAGTCCTGAGGTACAGTAAAAAGGAAAGCTAGTAAACAAATGGTGAAACTGCCTAATTATAAACAAAGTGTTCTCCATCAGCTAAAAAGTAACACCTCCATTCAAATAATTGCAAAATACTTATAAAAATGTAACTATCAAATCTGATGATCAGAGAGTACAAACATGACCAAAGAATGACTAAATCCCATGTTGATTTGAAGAAAGTAATGTAAAAATGCATTTGCAGTCATTCTAAATTTGTCCAAATAACATAACCCGTAATTTTTTTAACCCCCTGCTATGTTTTATACACAAGCAGTACATTACATGTTCCAACACTACTTTAGTTTTGACTATGTCAGAAAATAGGTTCATAGGTTGTTACTAGGTTACCAACTCATAGGTTCCTTACAAGCCTAGGCATGCACCCGAACCATTTGGGTCTCAAGTATCATAAGAGGGGCATGTTAGCAGGCAGGTAGCTGAGGACTTCTGGGAGGTGGGGGTTGTCACAATAATACTTTTCTTATTGACAGCCTTTGTCCATAAGGGACATAGAGGCCAGACTGGGGGTACATTTTTTGATTTCCCATCCAAGTACCAAGACTTCATTTGAATAGGGTCATAAATGAACTCTGTTTTACATGGATGGAGAACCTATTAAAAAGTGCGGGGATCCTTTGGGACACATATCATTCTTTCCAGCCTGTTTTGTTTATGTCACAGGCGAAGTTCAGATCCCTGGATCTAGTGTTTTTTTGCTGTTCATTTTGCACATATACAACAGATACATCAGGGCTGGGTCTGAGAAAGCCCTGTAAACCAGGCAGAGAACCCGTCTCAGCAGCCTGTAGAAGACTGAATACAGAGAATGAGCTTTTATCTGATGAGTGTAGTACAGTGTATCCATGCTCTGAATTCTCTGGTGAGAAACCTTTGTGGGGGTTCCAACTGTTGCAAGAGTCAGGCTAGAAACATGTCAAAGGGAGCATTGCATTCAATGATAGGTCTGATAATGGCCGAGCAGCATGGTACTATAACTTCCTTGAACCTGGATGACATACTCTTTGCTGTAAGTTAGGTGACATAGAATGATTTTTGTATATCTTAGCTACATGTTGGTTGAAGACCAGATAGCTGGCTGAATATATTCCCTGATCCTTTACTGGGTTGATTCATAGGGGCATAACAGTTTTCCAAAGGGCATTATAATACATTTTTTGGTACTGACTTTTAAGCCATGGCTTTGGCACCAGTCATTTGTCTGTGTTACATTCATTTGCAAGATATTTGTGTCTTCTGGGGAGTCTATAACAGCTTCTAATTTACAGTAATCTGTGATCTTGGTGCGCCAGGGGCCTTTAACATTAGCCATGACTTCTGGGAAGTAGATACCAAACAGGAGGGGGTCGATCACACAGCTCTGGTTACCGATCTCTTGCTGGAGGTGGTTTCACCAATCTTGACTTCCTGGGTCTTCTCTGCTGTTGGCAATGCTGTATTGCAGTGCTAGTTATAGGCACTTAACTAAGGTAGGGAAGTACAGCAGCTTTAGAAGGTGTGGAATAAATAATAATACTGCATATATTATTTCATTACATGTCTGACACAGTTCTTGGCAATGTTTAGATAGAAAAAGCACTTACATTATTAAATATTGCATGACTTGTTTTGTGCACCAGACATGTTTGTTATTTTATTTCATAATGTGGACAGCACTGTCCCAAAACCTACCTCTGAAGCATCAGTACATATGGTAAACTCTTAGTAAAATCTGGTGTTACTAATAGTAATACAGGTTCATAAAATTATCTGCGTGCATCAAGAGACCATTACGCCTGGACAGGAGTTTTGCCCTTTGTGAGATTTGTCAGTGGAGAGGCAGTTGTGGATGCCCCCTTTGTTCTTGCCCATTGGCACTAGTGTCCTTATTTTCTAGTCATCTGGGATACATCTTTCTTTCCATATAGCGATGAGTACCCTCAAGAGCCATCTGTCTGCTAACTCATCCAACATCCTGATCATATCTGCTATGACTTCATCTGAACTTGCTGCTTTCCTGAATTCATTTTCCTTAGTACTGTTTTACTTCTTCCAGAGTGTGTTCTGCTTCCTCTTTCATTGTAGGTTATGCATGGGGCAGTGCAGCTTCTTTAGATTTTCCTTCATTCATAATCTGTTGGAAGTACTCCTTCCACCTGCCTTTGATGTTATCTGGCCTGGTTAGCAGAGTTTTGCACACATCCCTTATGAATGGTGTCGGATGACTATCTTCTTTTCTTTCTGTCTTTACCTTGCAAAGATGCAAGCCTATATAAGGCATTGTTCTCATCTTTTTTTGAAGCCAAAATAATAATGATCATAGATTCATTGTGATAGTCTATGTGCAGTTTTACCCACATAAAAACCTATCACAGCTCAATCACATAATTCTAACCATACCTATGGTATTACCAGTGCAATGACCTTCACTGGCATAGTATCCTCTATTCTAGAAAGTGTTCTGTAATGACTTTCCTGTATAAATGTACAGTAATGACAAAATACACATTTGAACATGTCATACCTCTGTTACTATAAATTTGTTCTAACAAGGGTTTCAGATTTGCACTTTCATGCACACAAAAACTGGATTAGAGCTTACTGCTTTAAATACTCAAACATTGAAGACCGGGAATGGACTACAGAAAATGCCAACTCTTAAGTTTTATAAAACTTGTACTGTGCAGTACAAATGTAGGGCTATGGTATTGATGTAAAGGCTAGAAGGTGAAAAGTGTCATCTAAAGAAGAACAGTTACTGGGCCATACCTAGCTTCCTAAAGAAAATTGAAGTTTTGTGAATGAGTCACAAAACAGAGGCCACTAAACCTAAGAATCACTTCAATCTGAACCACACTTGAAATTAACAAATATCAAACAGAGGCTTTTCAGTGGTTGGGATGGGGGGCATATGAACTCATAAACTGCACAATCTTGTGGAAAAGAGAAATCTCCAAGCTAGGGCAGTCTTGGACTTAAATACAAAATCTGTGAAATATCATATTAATATAAACCTGTTGTACCTCCAGACTGTGGTATAATAGAAGTCATACAGTTGTTGGTAAAATGGCTTAGGACAATGACAGTATTATAGTACTCATGTCTGATGAAATTTGTTTTGGTGATTTTTATTTTCACAGGTGTATAGTATTCTCCCAGTCAGAGACAGAAGGGGATACCCATATCAGGTGAATGAATTCCAAAGTGGTTGTGGCTCTTATTATCGTGGCATTTCATGGCAGTCTATTATAAGGCAACCATGGATATATAATGAGAATATCTTCTATGAGTTTCAAGTGAGTATTCTCAAGAAAATACATGTGTCAAAATGCACATCCTTAAGTAATGCATTATTCTTGTGACTTGCGTTAATTGAACTATATCCACTACCTAATCAGTTTTCTAGTAATATGGATAATGGCATGCTTACTAGTGATACCTTCTTGCATTATAAGTAGGCATTTGAAACAGATGACCATCAGTTATAACTTCTGCACCTGTCCAAAACTGGAGTTTTTGAACAAGGAGTTTTCTGGTTCTGATTATTTTAAAGACAAAACCCTTGCAGTTTGCTATAACTATGCTTTATATCACATTGTGGACTGAAGTAAAAACAGAATGTGGGTGAGGGGTCCTCTGCTTTTCTCATTATTCATTAACAGTTTAAGCTACAATCTCCCAAATATCAGGTGCACATTAAATACTGTTACTGTATTTATAAGAGGCCACACATCTCACAAAGTACTAAATAACTAACTCTAAAATGATTTTGCTTTAATATGGAACTGACCCACAATCAATTAACTAACCAGCAATACTAAAATGTCCTTAGCATTGCTATTCAGAAAAAAAGCAAAGTGACTGATTGCGCATTAAGGATTCTGAAGATGCACCCATTCCCATGACTGATGTACTGAGGTATTTGGGAGTTACATTGGATAATAATCTTTATAACACATGCATAACAGCAGGTAGATGAAGTCTTAAAACAGTTCAAGGTATCCTCCAGAATATCCAACTTTCTTTTTTTTTTCAAAATCATTTTTATTTTCAAACAATATTAATTATAATAATCAAAAACAGCAACACAATACTATGTACAAAGATCAGGTGTAACATTTAAAACAGGTAATAATTCATTCACATAACTTTGAATTGGCAAACTTAATTCATTTTTAGATGTGTTCAGTCAACATTATAATAACTAGTAATTGCTTTAAATTTATCTATTACAATATTTTTCCTTTCATTTGATTTTCATGGAATAGTAATAATCTCTCTGTTGCATACAACAGTGGCAAAATTAATAAAAATCTTTAAAGTTAGGTGCTATATGACTTTATCATTTTAATGTAATTACTTTTCTAGCTATTGCTAGTAAGGTACATAATAAAGAGTAATCTTTTGATTTAATATAAGCAAGAATTGGTGCATTAGCTAGAGTTAGTGACTCTGAAATAATACATGTTTCTAAACACAATCCTTTTAACAAATTTTGAAACTCCTCCAAATTTCTTTATTTTGTTACATGTATAAAATATGTGACCCAGTCTGCTTTTAATTGTTGATTACATCTCCAACACAGAAGTTTATTTCTCTTGAACATTTTATTTAATTTATAGGGAGTAATACATATTCTTTTAAGATGTTTCAATGTAAAATACTTTTCCAACTTAAAGAAGTATAACTTATTGATTTTAACAATATATGGAAAACTCATTACATTTGCTAATTCTCATTATATAAACTTCTTTTTCGATATAATCCAGGCATTTTTTTTTATAAACACTTAATATTTTACTGATTTTCCAATTGCTTATTAAAAAATATTGCTGAAAATAGATCATATTATAATATAATAAAGTTGTTGTGTCTTTCGGCTTTTCCCGATTAGGTGTCGCCACAGTGGAACTCCAGTCCGCTAATGATTGGCAAGGTTAAAAGACAAAATTTTAATTCATTGGTTTAAGCTTTTTTTTTTTTACATTGAGAAATGTAAAGAAATAAAAGTTTTGAAATGCGGCTGTTTTGGTGTTTCGGCCGTTCGATTACATTATCTTTTGATAACGTAATATGAACCCAGGGAGGCAGTTAGGGGTGGGTGTGTGTATAAAGAGGAAAGGAGGCAGGTAGGGGTGTGTGTGTGTGTGTGTGTGTATGTGTGTGTGTGTGTGTGTGTGTGTGTGTGTGTGTGTGTGTGTGTGTGTGTGTGTGTGTGTGTGCAAAGAGGGAGGGAGGCAGGTAGGTGTGTGTGTGTGTGTGTGTGTGTGTGTGTGTGTACTTAATATAGATGAAATAGTTATAAAATGGTAGGTAGTTGCTAAAGAAAAATTTCCAACCATGTGGTGTCTTGCTTGGAGCTCTTCAAATACCCAGCCCAAAAAAGATTGAACAATTTTCTACAGAAAAATACAGATGAGAGTGACTTTGTTAAAGGCCAGGAGTCGCAAAATTACTTGTAATTTAGAAGCTTTCCAGTGCTTGGGGTATATTGCTATCTCTGCCATCCCAGAAAGGATGTTAAATGATCCAAAATTGGTATGATAAATCCCAGGGTATGCCTTTCAAATTTGATGAGAAAAGTGGAAATGTCTTAGTATTTGTAAAAAAAAAAAATCTAAGAGTCAAAAGCCAAGAAAGCAACTCCAAATTAAAAATTGTTCATGAATTAATAAATATAACTGATAATGAATATAATATTAGATGCAGGAACTGTACATGTCTGTGTCTCCCACAGAGCATAGTTATTTCTTGTCTAAATTCCAGGACATTAAATCTATGAAAACGACAATCCTTTGGGGGAATTTTAACTCTAAAAACATTCACTGAATAAACTACTACATTCAAAAAGAAGAACAATGGAGTTTGCTTCGGTACTCTGTATAAAAAAAAAACAGCAGCTTGAAATACCAAATGATCAGTATCACAAACTAGTAAATGAAGTAGAAAAAAACCCAAAAGTACCAAATGCATGGCTTGAATAAGTATTTATTGTAACCTAAAAAAAATGCCAAAATCAATAGTGCCCTCTGGTGATCCAGCCTAAGTCAGACAAAGAATGTACTGATTTTTATTATTAAAAAAAATACCTTCTTTAGTTTTATCTAATCTTAATGTAACTTCCTGTATTTGAATAACATTCTGGTGAAAACATTACTTATCATGCCAAAAACATTTGCAGAAGCAGCTCCAACAAATTAAGGTAAGCAGTACATTAGAATGTAGAGCCCCGGCAATCACTGACACACAGGTTAAAACAGCCCTATCCAAAGCCAAAACCACAGCTTCAATGGGACTGGACGGTGTCCCAGGCTGTGTCTTACACAAGCTCTAAAATGAACTAACCCCTCACCTAAATGGGTCTATATTAGAACACCGAACTTTCAAAATTTCGAGTGTTCTAATATTGAACCCTATGAATCGAAAATTTAAAACATCGAACATACAGACACATACACACAATGCAAGCACACCAAGCAAACAGCAATCCACATACATACACCTAAACTCTTACACCTAACCCTACACTAAACTATACATACACCACCAACTATCCACTTACCTTAACCCAAACCCTAACCCTAAGGTCCGTCACTATCGCACAGTCACCTCACCAGCACCCTAACCCTAACTCACCTACCCCGCCCTAACCTTCATGTCCACACAATCGCACACCTACCTGACCCGCGCCCTAACCCTAGCTCACCTACCCTGCCCTAACTCTCATGTCCACACAATCGCACACTTACCTGAACCTGACCCGTAACTTTCCACCACAGAGCTGAAAATACTGAAGCAACAGAAACAGACCACCAAATTCTTTCCCTAGGAAAAAAAATCGGTTTTCTTTTTCTTCAATATTTTCAGCATTCGCTGAAAACGGGTCGATATTAGAACACTCAACATTTTGAATGTTTGGTGTTCTAATATAGACCCACCTAAACACACTGTTCAAACTCAGCCTGTCTACGGGCTACATACCCATAGAGTGGCACACAGCAACAGTTATCCTGCTCCACAAAGATGGAGCCACAATGGACCCCGGGAACTATTGCCCTATAAGCCTGACTAGCCTGGTCTGCAAGGCTATGGAGTGCATCATCATGGAACTCATTAACAGAGACACTGGGAACTTCCAAACATTGGACCCTACCCATTTTGGCTTTGTTAAGGGCAGATCATGCCTCCTAAACCTGGTGGACTTCTTTGAGACAGTTACCAAAGCTTTAGACAAGGGAAAGGAGGTCCACACAGCCTACCTAGACCTCGCAAAGGCTTTTGACACCATTCCCCATTCTGGTATTATAGACAAGCTCACCAGCCTGAACATAAACCCCTACATCATGAGATGGGTTGCCAGTTGGCTCACAGATAGAACCCACACGGTGAGAGTTGCAGGCTCTAGGTCTGACTCTAAACTGGTTACAAGTGGCATCCCCCAGGGCTCAGTCCAGGGACCCCTCCTGTTCGGTAAATACTTCTCAGAGGTACAGGCAAGAACAGGACTATGGCTGACCAAGTTCGCAGATGACTGCAAACTGGGGGCCATAATTGACTCTCTGGCTGATACAGACATCCTCCAGAAGGGTCTCACTGAGATGGCTACCTGGTGTCAAAATCATGGCCTAAAGCTAAATGCCAAAAAGTGCATAGTTATCACCTTTGGAAAAAACAAAGTACCCGCAAACTACCACATAGGTGGTAGTCCCCTAAATACAGAAAATGTAATAAGGTATCTGGGGACCCAAGTAGATAGTAATCTTTCCTTTGATAATCATATTGCAAAAGGTGATTAGAAAATCCTTCTATGTGGCCCACCTAATCAGAAAAGGGTTCGCATCTAGAACAAAAGAGGTTATTGTGTCCCTCTACTCATCACTCATCAGACCCATCATAGAGTACAATGCCCCATTTGGGATGTACCTTACATGACACCTGCAACAGCTGGAAAGACCACAGAAGTTCCTCACCAAGAGGATTACTGGCCTCAAAAAGATGCCCTATGCAGCCCGACTGAAGAAACTTCAGCTGTACTCGGTTGCATACCGTTTACTCAGAGGTGATCTCTGCCTGACATACACGGCCATGTCCAACCCAGAATTGATGGACATGCTCCACCTAAAAAAAAAAAAAATCCCTGAGAGCCACATGCTCTAGGGATCTAAACCTCATCACAATGATAAATAGGATGTGCTGGAGGAATACATTCCTGTCCCAGAGACTCCCTATGCTTTGAAACAGGATTCCAATCTACATTAGGCAGAGCTCCTCACTACCTCACTAACACTCTTCAAGAGAAACCTTGACAAGTGGATGGGAAACAGAAAATTTACCCCGGGGATCACTGCAGTGGCTCTGCTGGACAGAGGCACAGGGAACTAATCTAAGGGGGCGGCGAAAGCCAACACATTCTGGCTAGGCTTATAGATGCCCTCGGGCAGATAGCCTAGTACTTACCTATGAACCTATTAGTATCTTGTTGTGGTCAACAATAAAAATAAGAATAAAAACAATGAATCATTAGGCTGCAAAAACAGCAAAAATATGTATATGAAAACCCCAGTTCAGCAAAAGAATAAATACATTTATTTCAAATTATTGTATGCCATAAACTATGCCATATGATACAGGACATTAATTTAATCATACAAAGCATGAAAAAGTATAGTATATGCTTCAGTATAAATCAACATTAAGACCAAGTGGAAACAGTGCTTCCAGTTTAACTATCCATCCTTTTTCCTTATAAGATACAATGTCCTTCCATCTTAACTTGTAAGGGCCATGATCTACTATTTTATCAATATAAAATATTATATATATATAAAAGGGGGTTTGGCAGTTAAAATCTTCACCTACTTAGCTTTTATATTTATGAATCTCATTTCACTGAAAACTAACAATATAAAAACAAAAGTAGGTGGGGGCTGTGCACCCCACACCCCCTAACTATATATACTAACTCCAGGATCGCACTACAGTGGGGAAAAGGGCATATACGTTTTATTTGCCTAACACTACTTACATTCAGTGAAATGTGATTCAGTGAAATGAGTTTTCAGTGATTTGACCTTTCAGTGATTTGGTGTGAGTGTTTTGAAATTCAGTGAAATGAGTTTTCAGTGAATCAGAGTAGACCCACATCGATACCTTGTCCCTGACTCCCTGTTTTAAACCTAAACAGTTAATAGAATAACATGATGCATGTTCACCTGATTTACTGAAGGATATGAAGTCTGAAACCTGAGTGTATGCCATTATTTAGTGTCTTCAGTCCTCAGTAATTTGTCCAAAAAACATGGACTTCAGGAGGAACACACCCAACATATGAGGCAAACATATGTACATTCTGTGAAAATCTGGACAGTTGAGAGTCATGGAAGGTGAATATAAACATAAGGAACAGTGTTACACTACCTTTCTGAAAGTGCTCACTATGTGTTCTACCAGCTATGAAAGCCTTTTTTTCTTTTAATTTTTACTGTAATTTGAAGTACATGGAGCAAATAAAGCTCCATCCACTACAAAGAACTTTGAGCATCTGATGTTAACCTAATATTATGTATTCCCAACATGGATGCCACGATTCACCTCTCAAGTTTTGCTGTCGAGGTGAATTACTTAGCATCCATGTTGCAAACACACAATAATGTTGTTAGCATTGGCAAACTGAAAATAATTTTCTGTGTCAGAACCAATGATCTGGGACTTAATTTGGCCCAGTGAGGGCAGTGCCCTACCCTGTTAACAAATCTAGAAAAAAAGTCTGATGTAATTGACATTGCTACAGAAAGTAGCTAAAACTGTTAAAATTCATGGGTATTATTATATACTGCAGCTTTTAATGATAATAACCTTTTTTATCACTATTATCTGTCAGATACTAACAAACTACTACACATCAATAAATATGTCTAGATATGAAATGAATAATTAATAAAAGACTGTAGTAAACAGTAGGAAATATAGCTAATAGCAGAAATATCTTAAATTTACTGACATAACTCTGATCCTTCTGCCCCCCCCAGCACACACAGTTATACCCTCTGTGGCTTATGTAATTAATAAAGATAATGAAATCATCACCTTTAACTTAAGTGTAAAATTCAACTAAGTTTCAGTCTGAAGAAGTCCAGTGTGGATGAAAGCGCTTACTGTGTATTGTAAAGAACCATTGTGAAGTTTTATTAAAGATGGAAGCTTTCCCTTGGCTTGTTTCATGGTTTTATTTTTATTTTTGCTTTGTTCTGGTGGAAAGTGTTTTTTTTGGGGGGTAAAATTCAACTCAGTCATAAATAAATTATCCTCATTAGGTTTTACCAGTGGAAACTTTGATTCACTAAATGACATACTTATGAAAAGAGATTGGGATGTTGTTCTTTCTGCCATAAATAAACTGATCTGGTTGCAGATAATGCATTATGTTATTAACTTATCCGTCTAATAGTAAATTTTAAAATGACAGGCAAAATCAGCAATGTCTAAATGCATTCACAAACTAAATAATATCACCGGAAAAATTTGTCTCTACATAGCTGTCAAAGCATTACACTAGTCATAAAAACTAAGTATAAATTAATAAAATACAAAAGCTACATACTTAACAAATCTTCCATTTATAATGCTTCTTATATACCTGCATATGGGTCCCTATCAGAAGGATGAAAGCTCACAAGAGTGAACAGCAAAAGTCCAAACTGGCAACACTGAAAACCCAGAAGGTTGAAAAAAAACCTTCTGGGTTTTTGTAGAGTTAGATATACAAAGAGCAAAACCTCTATCCTAACTCTACAAGAATTCTCACAATCAGGGTATTTGTTGTTTAACCTTCTGGGTTTTCGATGTTCCTTGTTAGGTATTTTGACATTCACTCTAGTGAGCTTTCAGCCTTTGGATAGAGGACTATATGTACACACACAAACACACAAACACACACACATGCACACACACACACACACACACACACACACACACACACACACACACACACACACACACACACACACACACACATATATATATATATATATATATATATATATGTGTGTGTATATATATATATATATATATATATATACACACACACACACACACACACACACACACACACACACACACACACACACACACACACACACACACACACACACACTAGAGACTGCTTGACCTCAAGAAAAAGAGAAAACCTGGGATACTGCAGTCTCAATACTCTTATGCAAAACACCATTTTTACATAGGGTCACTAGTATATAATCGAGGATGCACTCCTTCGAATGCATCTTGATTGAACTTGAAAGCACGAAACAGCAAAATAGCGAAATGGCATATAAGCGATTTCTTTCCTTGGGAAAGAAATCACTTGGCCGTCTCTGTTACTTTGCCATTTTTTTCCTCACTGTAATGCAATCTCGGAGTTGGTTTATTTAAGTAAGGGGGGTGTGGGGGTGAGGGGGGTGAAGCCCCCCACTTTATGTAATGTTTTGAAGTTTTTATTTTTATTTTATTTTTTTTGTGGAACAGCGATTTTGTTTTTTCCGTGGGACAAAAATCGTTGTTCCAAGTGTTCAGGATTGTAAGCTTTCGCTTACATGGGGTCGATAAATCAGCGTTCACTTTTTTAAGCGTTTGCAGATTTAATATAGACTCTTTATAGGTTCGTTCGTTCGTACTAGGCTATCTGCCCTAGGGCATTTATAAGCCTAGCCAGAGTGTGTGTGGCTTTCACCACCCCTTAGGATGAGAATACTACACCCATTTAGGGTTTAGTTTACTGTGCCTCTGTCTAGTAGTGACACAGAGATGACCCCCGGGGTAAACCTACGATCTCCCATCCATTCGTCAAGACTTCTCTTGAATAGAGTTAGTGAGGGGCTCTGCCTAACATGGATTGGGATTCTGTTCCAGAGTGTAGGGAGCCTCTGGGTTATGAATCTGTCCCTCCAGCACGTCCTATTTATTTCTGTGTTGAGGTTTAAGTCTCTTGCTCTCGTGGCTCTGATGGATTTGGATTTTCTGAGGTGGAGCATGTCCATTAATTCCGGATTGGACATGGCCTTGTACGTTAGGCATTTGATCGAACAACGATTTTGTCCCAGGGAAAAAAAAATCGCTGTTCCACAAAAAAAATAAATAAAAATAAAAACTTCAAAACATTACATAAAGTGGGGGGCTTCGCCCCCCCCCCCCCATCACCCCCACACCCCCCTTACTTAAATAAACCAACTCCGAGATTGCATTACATATAGATAATGTCACATTAGAGTACCAATTACTAATGTGTCACATACAGGCCTGGGACTCTGTCTACCTACAGACTCAGTTTGATTTCAAAAGTTGAAACATATAATAAGATGTTCTTCAATTAGATCAGACAGCTGTAATTGAAAAATTATGAGTATAACATGTTGTCAGTAAACATGGAAGAAATAACATAGATGCAAGTCACAGAATCTGCACTTGATAAAAATCTAGAGCATTAGATAAAACTGTTTTCACAAATAAAATTTTAATTTTAAATCTCATAGGACTAAACACGTTATCTGATGTCTTCATATAAAGAAGAAGGGAAAACGTAACTAATTCCGTTAGTCATGTGAAATAAAATTTTAGTGTATGTGAACATCCTTGATCTGTGTGTACAGACGGTAGTGGTATGAGTTCCCAAGCAAGTTTAGAGCTATCAGTCTGACCAGCGAGGTGGGAAGTGA
>NC_056741.1:355207009-355257009 GCF_019279795.1 Protopterus annectens
CCTGCTCCCCCCACACCCCCTGCAGTGTATATATACCACCATCTCCGAGATCGCACTACAGTGAGGAAAAGGGTAAATTTCCCAATCCCTACTGTACCGTGATCTTCATTCAAAACCTTTGTGTTTTCAAAAACTCAATAATATGGTCCTGACCATATGAATTCTGGCATCTACATCACATAATCAATGTTTTAAAACATCAAATCTGATCAGGTCGATACCATATCATCGAAGTTTTAAAACTTCGAATATGTAAAAAAAAAATAAAAATACGAAAATAACTTACTGCGCCCCCCACACTTCCCGCTACTTAAATATACCAACTCGGAGATCACACTAGAGTGCAGTAAAGGAAAACCTTCCCTTATGGAGATTTCCGTTAAAACGTTCAGTGTTTCAAAACTTCGATGATACGGTGCTGACCATGTCACTTTCAAAGTTTTAAAACTTTGACAAATCAATATAGAACCGAAATCTGAGTTTCTGCAAACTCATTGAGAGAGTGCTGGTTCCATTAATGTTGAACAAAGATGAGCATCTATATTATGACATATATCAACATGAATTTTCCTCAGGAAGGACATTTATTACTAATCTTGTTACCATTTATTCAGATGTAGTTAAGGCCTTTGATAGGAATATGAATGTTTATCTAATTTATTTAGATCTATCCACGGCTTTTGATATAGTTCTGCATGACAAGTATCAATGCTTTATTGTGGTGACAATTTAATGGCTATATTATAAACTAAATAATTGGCTGGCTATCCAATAGGTTATCAAGCTTGACTATAAAGGGACTCAGATGAAAAGAATTTAAAATCCTAAAGGGAGTCCTGCAGGGATCAGTTTTTAGGACTTTACTTTTTCATCTATTGATATTCACCTTCCTACCTAATCAAGAGTCCGGGGTCAGGAAGTCAGCAGATGATGTACAGGTTGCTGGGTTGGTAAGTTCAGTACTGGACCACCACATAATCCAAGGATACTTAGACCATTTTCTTAGATGGTCTCACCTTAAAGGGGTGAAATTTAATTTATCAAAATGGAAGGTTGTTAACATGGAGAAACAAAATAATGTGTATTCTTAAAAGTTTGGATGATGTTATGGTACATGATAGTCCTAATTATGAGGAAAAAAAAGTACACTGCACTGGAATAACAATAATATATGGCTATCTTGTAACCAACGTATTGTTACAGTTCCATCCATGTCCACCCCCAGCTAGCTATTCCACTGAAGAGCCAAAAAAAATAAAAAAACATCATAATAACTCAATGGTTACAATTTAGCACTTTTAGGTTGGGTGCTGGGCTGGCAACTCGGCACCGTAAAACTCCACTGCCAATCATGAGCAGACAGGTGATCCGCTGTGGCGACCCCTAACTGGGAAAAGCTGAAAAAAGAAGAAGATTATTTTATTATTACAGTTACATCCATGTCCCTTCCCCTATTATTTTATTATTACAGTTACATTCATGTCCCTTCCCCCTGCTAGCTTTTCCACTATCTATGTAGTAATTGGATTATTATAGTTACATCCATGTCTCCCTCAACTGAAGAGCAAAAGTACCCCATACAGGATGATGGATGTCCAATCGCACCCTCCCAATACTTTGCATCAGGAGTGATTGTCTCTCTCATCCTGCCCTAGCTACACTTCTATGAGAATCTTCTTACCTGGATATTAAAGTATGTGGAGCTGTTGTCTTGAAAAATATGCTGTGGACTGTTTTCTTATCTGAAAGTTGAAGTGTGTTAAAACTGCACACTCCTTATCACATTGAAGAAAGCCTGTGAGCTTGCAGAGACTGAAATATCTTTTTATTTCTTATTCTGTACATCATGATACTGTCCGGTTCAATTCTCAGCTAGAGCATCTTCTGCGTGGAGACATGCATGAATGGGCGTACCTTCATTGAAGGTTGTGCATCAGGGCTGGCAACTCGGCACATAAAAATCAACTGCCAATCATTAGCGGACCGGAGTTCTGTTGTGGCGACCCCTAACCGGGAAAAGCCGAAAGACACATAGATACATTCTGTACATCTTGAAAGCTTGGTTTTGTTTTCTTATTGAATTTATGTTACGGTTGATAGTGATAGTGATAGTTACTGTTTATGCTCATTGCAACAATCTTAAAGCAAGGAGTACACAAACTTATAAAGTTAGATTTTGTGATTGACATTATTTATTAAACCACACAGACTTGCTACTTTGATGGAGAATTTTGGTACTTTATACAGGTTTTCTCCTAAACTGTAGACTTTGAAACTTTGCTGGTTGCCTGCACTCTGTTTGAACAAATCTTTAATGGGCTTGCTGTTGACTGTTGAAAGTGAGACTGTTTTTGTTCATTTCCTGGGAATTCTGAGTATCACTTGTATATTACTACCTTTGAGCCTTTATAAGGGTTTCTCTGAAATGAACTGAAAACATAGTTGTTAGCCTCTTTCTGTTGAGAAATATTGTGCTCTCAGAAACTTGTTTTACGAACTGTATATTGTAATGTGAGTATAATTGAAAGTGGCTATATATGGGCTCTGTTTACTGTGTCTGTTCCAAAAAGGAAGAAATAATTAAAGCATTAATGTAATCTGCTGCAAACACTGATGAACAGCTTATAAATGGCAGAAAATAATGTAGCTGCTATTGAAGTTACTAGCAATTGATAGGAAATGCTGAAACTAGTGTAGTCATACAAAAGGTCTACTATCACTGACCAGCAAATGGCCAGCATGCAGAAAGTTGCTATAGTTCAAAACCAAATTAACACTATGGTGAATTAACCAATAAGTACACTGGGAATCTCAAAGATCACTAACCCTTGACTGTTGCAATGATGTGGAAGCCTACCACAGGGCATTCAGGAGGCATACAGAAACAGACAGTTAGCTCCAAACTGAGTAGACCAGAATTCTTTCTTTTCATTAAATTGAAGACTTGTTTAAAGCATTCATGACTTGGTAGGGTTCAATGCCTAGAATTAGAAAAAGCCAATAGAAGTTTTAGTCAGGGCAGAGGATTCACTGGTGGCCCAAGCACAATGATTTCCCAACTTGATATCCATTGATATCCATTATGGACAGACTGTTAAAGTCAAAAAAGGCTGACTTAATATATATTCTTAAGTCTTGTTTACAAACTGATATATTTGAGGTAAGTGCAATTTTAGATATTTTAGCCATGGATCAAGGAAAAGGGCACTTCTTAGCAGTTTATGGAAATGTGCATTTCAAAACAACATTAAATACTCCAAGAAATTTGTTATCTTAGTAGAACACTTATTATTATATAAAATGCAAGCCTTAAGTCTGACTTGCTTACATCCAAGATTAGCAGTAAGCCCATATCTAGGTGTGTAAGTGTAATTGTCAAAAAGCAAAGACAATGGCAGCTGAAGTAATCTGTTTTAAATTTGTTAAAAAGGGGCACATAGTTAAATGTTATCTACTCCATAGCAGTAAAGTTGTACTACAACAACATGCTGAATAGCTAAGAACTAGGACTGCAAAATCATATTTCCCTTATTGTGGTGTTGTTTAGCTTGTCAAATGTAGTGTTGTTGAAGAAAAAGAACCTAAAGAATCATTAGGCTCATTGTGCATAATTACACTGTCAGAAAATAACATGTGCAACCGCAAAACTTCTGGTAAACAAAAGAAGGTACAGATACTGGAAACAGACACACACACACACACACACACACACACACACACACACACACACACACACACACACACACACACACACACACATTGACAAATGTCCTATACTTTCTCTGCTATAGTTATTACTGAACCACTACCAACCCGGACAGAAAAACATTATTTTTGTGAGTCCCCTTTAGTAGAGGGGGAGTTAGATAAATGAGAAAAAGCTACAGAGAGACTACACCTCTCACTTCACATCAGGGAAGTGATGAAAGTGATAGTGAGTTGGCACACCTCCCAGATACTGTAAGTGATATCAACTTTGAAGACGTTCAGTGCCAATATAAAACCGTAAGTAAACCAAGAGATGAACAGCAAAAATGGAATGAAATGTAACTGAACAGGCTAGTCCTGCTTTATAACTATACTCTGAATTAATAACTGACTTACTGTACAGGCTACTTTATACCTATACTCTGAATTAATAACTGACTTACTGTACAGGCTAGCCCTGTTTTACACCTGTGCTCTGAATTAATAACTGACTTACTGCACAGGCTAGGCCTGCTTTATGTCCATACTCTGAATTAATAACTGACTTACTGCACAGGCTAGGCCTGCTTTATGTCCATGCTCTGAATTAATAACTGACTTACTGCACAGGCTAGGCCTGCTTTATGTCCATACTCTGAATTAATAACTGACTTACTGCACAGGCTAGGCCTGCTTTATGCCCATACTCTGAATTAATAACTGACTTACTGTACAGGCTAGCCCTGTTTTACACCTGTGCTCTGAATTAATAACTGACTTACTGCACAGGCTAGGCCTGCTTTATGTCCATACTCTGAATTAATAACTGACTTACTGTACAGGCTAGCCCTGTTTTACACCTGTGCTCTGAATTAATAACTGACTTACTGCACAGGCTAGGCCTGCTTTATGTCCATACTCTGAATTAATAACTGACTTACTGCACAGGCTAGGCCTTCTTTATGCCCGTACTCTGAATTAATAACTGACTTACTGCACAGGCTAGGCCTGCTTTATGTCCATACTCTGAATTAATAACTGACTTACTGTACAGGCTAGCCCTGTTTTACACCTGTGCTCTGAATTAATAACTGACTTACTGCACAGGCTAGGCCTGCTTTATGTCCATACTCTGAATTAATAACTGACTTACTGCACATACTAGGCCTGCTTTATGTCCATACTCTGAATTAATAACTGACTTACTGCACAGGCTAGGCCTGCTTTATGTCCATACTCTGAATTAATAACTGACTTATTGCACAGCCTAGGCCTGCTTTATGTCCATACTCTGAATTAATAACTGACTTACTGCACAGGCTAGGCCTGCTTTATGTCCATACTCTGAATTAATAACTGACTTACTGCACAGACTAGGCCTGCTTTATGTCCATGCTCTGAATTAATAACTGACTTACTGCACAGGCTAGGCCTGCTTTATGCCGATACTCTGAATTAATAACTGACTTACTGTACAGGCTAACTAAAGAAAGCAGCATTGGTACTAAGTCAGTTATAAGTAACAAGGCCTTTTAGAGTCCTTGTAATGAGATAATGAGGTCATGTCTTGGATGATTATTTGGGGATAACTAAGACAACGGCTAGAGTTCTGGCTAGATTTTACTGGACAGTGGTTATGAAAGAAATAGAAAATGTCTGTGAACCTGTACAGACTGTCAAAGGATTACACCTAATCTAAGGTTTAGTAATCCTTTGATATCCTTTCATAAAACAGAAGTCCCATTTGAATGAATAGAACTAGACATTATAGATCACTTTTAAAGCCTCGTATAGGTCACCAGCATATACTGGTAATCATTGATTATGCATCAATATGTCTATACGAAATGCACTTAAGAAAGGTAGAAGCCAAGTCAGTAGCAAAAGAACTTGTGCTGCTGTCTTCTCGGTGAGATTCCCCAAGAAATCTTTAGTGACAAAGGCACCCTCTTCGTGTCCTTGTGTCTAGAATAATGCATAAACTCTGCCAGGTCTTTTAGGCGAAGTAGTGGTGAACATTTGTATACCACTCTCAAACATACCTCTTAACCTCTTAGCACAAGAAATCTAAACAAAGCTTGACAAAATGCGGGGACAAAGACCCAAAAATAGGGACACATTTTAAATATTGCTCTTATAAACTTGGAGAGTTGCTAGAATGACCGGATTTGTGTTAACATCCATTTTCTGAAGGATATGAAATCTGAAACTCAAATGCGTTTCATTCTTTAGTGACTTTAATCCTTAAGTCATCCCAGTGATTTGTCAAAAAAACACAATTTTAGAAGGAACAGGCAAAAATATGTGACAAAAATCTGGACATTCTGCGAAAATCTGCACAGTTGAGAGGTATGCTCTCAAAGATGTTTGAGTCCTATGTTCTGAAATGTTAATAAATAAGATTGAACCAGCTTCTTTCATAACTTCTCTTTGATGTAAGGGGGTTAGTACAGGTTACAACCATTTTCTCCATCACAACTATTATATAGCAAACATCCTTGAGGCTTGCTATACATAGAAAAGGAAACCTGGGAAGAGAAAAATGGTCCATTTAATAGTGTGATAGGACATTTCACAGATCTGCAGGACAAGTTAAGAGCTTATAATGTTTATCATCAGAGAACATATGGAGAGGGAACAGAAAACACTGAACATACTATAGAAAAACTTATCTTAGAGATATTAAGATGGGGACAGAGTATGTATGTACACATTGCCAAAAGCATTTTTTTGCAAAGTGGCAAAGCCCTTTAAAAGTGGTAGAAAAGGCAGCTGAAGTAAATTACAATGTGAAACAAACTAGAAACAGTTATATCTCATACATGTTCTGAAGCTGTGGAAAGAAATTGATTATGTAATGAGTATATTTGTAGAAGAAGCTAAAAAGCACGGAGAATATCATGAAGTTCAAATAGGTGAGACATTATCAGTAGCCTAGAAATAGGAAGTTAAAGAATTTGTACTCAGGAATAGGGACCTATGTTCAGAATTGCCTAACAGAACACATTTTATCCAACAAAACAATGAAACTATCCCTGGGGGTAAAGTAATTCTGGAGCCATTTAAGAAAATGTAGTCCTAATGCCAAGCAGTTAAGGGAGAGATACCAAAAATGCTTAAACCTGGGGCCATAGAGGAATCTCAAAGTGAATAGAACAGTCCCTTTGAACTATTTGTTAAATCTGATGGTCGTGGTACTATAATATTTTGTAATGCCTTTAGAATAATTAATAGTATTGCCAAACTTATTCCAGCCCCAAGCCCATGGAAGACAAACTGGTTACAAAAATGGGCTAAGTTGGGTTCCTGTCCACATTAGACTTGACCAAGTGTTATTGGGAAATTCCATTAACTTTGGAGATCGGGGAAAGAGCAGCATTCTCCATGTGTGATGGCTTTTTTCACTATAAGATCATGCCATTTGAACCCCTTGAAGCTTCATTGTCACCATGTATGCGACTTACTCTGATGACATTATTATTTTCTCAGAAGATTCTCAACGTCACCTCCATAAGGTCCAATACATCTTGATGAGCCTACCATATGCCCCTGACTTCACATTTTTATGACTATCCCTCCTTTAAGGATTTGTGGCTGTCCATGCCATCCTCTTCTATTCCACCTAGCCAGCTCAGTGAAACTCCCAAGTTGCTAATCAAACTGAGGGTTGAATGGGACATAGTTAGAACTTTAGACCTCCATGCCTACAGAGCTAGAACATTTTACATTTATTTTTGTATTATTTTTTCTGTGCTTTTGAAGTTATTGTCTCGTTTTATTGTTTGTTTTTATTTTCTGATTTAGGAACATATACTTTTTACTTATTATGAGTTATTTAAGGCTTATTTCATAGTGTAGCAATGTATTTCTCTCTTTTTTCCCTAATTCATCATTCTAAGCCTGCTTTTCAGACCTGTTGTCATTTCTTTTGTGAGCACAGGGATAGGTATTGTAAACAGGCTTTTGTCAGCAGCCCAGGGTGCTCACCCCTGACGGGCTTCTGAACCTATTATTCATGCCATTTCCATTCTGTTGCAAAGCAACTCATTCAGCCGTCTTTTTTTCCAAATGTTCAGCTAATAAAAGGTGTTATAATCTTTGCACTGAGATGGTAAGCATGGAAAAACAGGCTTTTAGTGACATTTGTAATATGGATAAAAAGAATATTACATATGATACACACACACACACACACACACACATATATATATATATATATATATATATATATATATATATATATATATATAGATACTATACATATACACACACATACATACATATATATATATGTGTGTGTGTGTGTGTGTGTGTGTGTGTGTGTGTGTGTGTGTGTGTGTGTATATGTGTATATGTGTATATATATATATATATATATATATATGTATATATATATATATATATATATATATATATATGTATATATATATATATATATATATATGGATATAGCTACAGGTATATATAAAGATCTCACTTCTTTGATAAGACAACTTTGTTGGTTTAACAGATTGTGTTAAACCTAACTGGGGACTGGAATAATGGATGGCAGAAACTGAACAATGAAATGCTATTTTTACTGGTGCATTGTTTACTGATTCAAATTTATCTTTTTATCTAGGGAGTTGGACTAAAGGTTCTAACAGATATAAACATCCGGGAATGTTACGACCTAGATGATTTAGACCAAAGTGTATATCCTCCTGGTCAACCTGGTGAGAAAAATGTGATAATTTATTTTTCTCTTCTCAGTGTAAGAAATGAGATTACAGATCTGAACAGGTACTAATTTGAAAGAAGAAGCTGTATATGATTACATGAAGTTGTGTAGAAAGCTAAAATGTAAGCCTGTTCTTCTTCATCGATTTACTCAAAAATAATTGTAGTCATAAAAATGATCCTGTGCATCAATTACTAAACAGTTGATATCCTAGCAAGGGGGTCTGTGTAATTTTTCTGTGTCAAATTTATATAGTTAGCATGCAGCTTACCTCTCAACTGTTCCTCCTTGGTGGAGCATTCCAATTTAGGCTTGGTTTAAAGTCTGCTTTGCTGTTCCAATTTATCCTTAGATGGCTCTGATTTCTGCTGTTCTATTCGTTCAGTTGTATAACCAATGAAAGATGAGCTTATCTAAGGAAAAACAGAATCAGTGGGCCAATACAAGAGCACTGCTAAGAGGTAAAAAGTAAAAAAGTAAAAAATGCACCAAGATAACACACAGCAAACGTTTAATCACAGCAAAGTACAAAGTGGTAAGCGCTTTCACAACCGAAGTTGCTTCATCAGACACCACAGTAAAAAATGCACAGGTTTAAATAGAGATTCTAAAATGCCAATTAATCAATAAAAAAATCACACAATGATTAAGTAGCAGTGAAAAACAATTAAGCCTCATGCTCAAACTAAAAAAAGCATTGCTTAAAAACATTGCTTAAAAACATTGTACAAGAAGGAATCAAATACTATACACTAGAAAGCACTTAAAAAACCTATAAAATCATTATAAAACATGGAAAAATACTAGGCAGGAAAAAGTTAAATAGAATACTTGGAAACTAATAGTTAAATACATTAGACTAATTTTCAAAGAACTTAGCTAATCTTAATGCTTGAGATGTCTAGCCTTTAAAAAAGGGACCAAGGAAGTAGTAGCATTCAAACCAGGATAATTTTCAGCATTAAGTTTCAAAATCCACTTCTGTTCATGTCCCTCTGTGATATTCTCAATGTCACCACCTCTGGGGTTTCTATGAATATGTTGTAGAACAAAGAACTTAAAGGAATGAGAACGGCCATTGGACATAACATGATTGGCTAGAGCATTTGATGGTTTATTATTACTAATATCTCTTAGGTGGTCTAGAATACGATCTTTAAGCAATCTATTTGTTTTTCCTACATAAAAAGCAGGACATTGTACACAAAAACAATAATAGACCACATCTGTAGATCTGCAATCAGTGTATTGATTAATGTACAAAGAAAATTTCCTAGTAGGATGTACATATTTATTTTTGCTATATATAAATTGATAAGCACTGCAATTCCTGCATGGAAAAGTACCATGCCGAAGCACTAGATGTAAACCTTATTTTAATGCTGGTGATGCTGTTGACAATACAAGATATACTAACAGAACTAGTAATGATTTTAGAGTGGTGTTTCAGTTTTCCAGTAACATCAATCAATACTTAGATGTAGTCAAAAAGCATTGGTATTTGCTACAAGAAGTGCCTGGACTGGTAGACAAGGTCGGACATTCTCCTATTTTTAGTTTTAGAAATAATAAATCCCTTAAACAACATCTATGTCATTGTGAATTATCTAGAACTATTATTAGATCCAATCGGCATGGTACTTTTCCATGCAGGAATTGCAGTGCTTGTCAATTTATATATAGCAAAAATAAATATGTACATCCTACTAGGAAATTTTCTTTGTACACTAATCAATACACTGATTGCAGATCTACAGATGTGGTCTATTATTGTTTTTGTGTACAATGTCCTGCTTTTATGTAGGAAAAACAAATAGAATGCTTAAAGATCGTATTCTAGACCACCTAAGAGATATTAGTAATAATAAACCATCAAATGCTCTAGCCAATCATGTTATGTCCAATGGCCGTTCTCATTCCTTTAAGTTCTTTGTTCTACAACATATTCATAGAAACCCCAGAGGTGGTGACATTGAGAATATCACAGAGGGACATGAACAGAAGTTGATTTTGAAACTTAATGCTGAAAAGTATCCTGGTTTGAATGCTACTACTTCCTTGGTCCCTTTTTTAAAGGCTAGACATCTCAAGCATTAAGATTAGCTAAGTTCTTTGAAAATTAGTCTAATGTATTTAACTATTAGTTTCCAAGTATTCTATTTAACTTTTTCCTGCCTAGTATTTTTCCATGTTTTATAATGATTTTATAAGTTTTTTAAGTGCTTTCTCATGTATAGGGGACTCAAAATCGAGTACAGACAAGACAAAGAAGCAGCAACCAAAACTGTTAACAAACAAACTTATAGTCCCTCAGGGTGGTTGAATTACAAAATTACTGTTATATTCAAGAAAGTTACTGTTCATCCAAATACCATTTTAAGATAAGTATTATACAGAACAGACTTCAGTCATTTAGTGTCAGATTAAACCAATTCAATCAAAGCAGTAGCTAGCATAGTTAGTGCTTTGGGCAGTTCCCCAAACTAGCAACCTGTCAACCCAAATTTAAGGACCAAAATAAGGTCTAACGGTCTTCCATTCTGAACTGTTATTTTAGTAGCAAGCTCATTGTTACAAGGAATAACAAACTGCTTGCTAGAGTTATGAACAGGATGGTGTCCATGAATGCAGTGCCAGCATTCATTAATAAAGCTGCAGTATCGCCCACGTTTTCTTATGTGCATACAGTACTACACAAGCACCACATCAGCAACATGCCCCCTAACCACTTGCAATGGAGGCAGCTTTTACTTTTGCCCTGATCTAATTATGCATCTGAATTCAATAAAAATTGTTGTGACTGATAACCACAGCTCTGGTACAGGATGTAGGTGTAATTACCAAAAAAAAAAAAGAAAAAGAAAAAAGGTTTAGGGCAATATTCTGAATTGTTTTCCAATGTTTATCACAGAGCTCAGAAGAATCCCTAAGTCTGTTTTCTTCTTGGTTTCATGGCATAGAGGGAAGGTGCCCTGACTGTGATGTGGGTGACTGTTTCAGTTAGAGACCCCAGCACTGAAGGAGCCAATCAAGAAGAGAGAGTAGGGAAGGGGTGTGGCCTACTTAATTCTCCGTGGAAGGGTGATATTGGAAGCACAAATAGTACTGTTGTCTCCTTGGTGAAGACTGGAGAGTCCACCACACATACTGTGGGGGAAGGGGCAGGGCTTAAGGAGGCAACTCCTCTTATGGAAGTGAAGGACATCTTCTGTAGTCAGATCATTGCATGCACTGTAGGGCTGGGGAGAAAAAAAAAAGAAAATGTTTGAACCATCCATGATGGCTTCCCGGTTGATGACCATTCTCTTGCTCAGTATGGACCGAATAGGCTGATTGACCAAGACAGGGACTAGTGTTTGGCAGGTATCAAGGGCAAAAAAACAAAAAAAGCATACTTTACCAGGGATGGTCTGAACTAGTTACAGTCTGGCTAAAGCCTTTGAAGCCCTCATAGTGCATTGTCTAAGTCCATCTGCTGGGCATCCCAACCTGGTGAAGTCTAATTTGAACATTAAGACAGCTTTATACAATGACAGGTGTCTTAACAAAAAAAAAAACAAATAAAAATGCCTGAACTTAAGACCTTCCTGCAGCTTGGAAATATACAGTTCATATTTATTAAGACATGGTATGAAAGGGATTAAAATGCTCCATCTGTTCCTAGGATGAGCACATACGGGAGAGTGGCATAATGATTAAGGTGCTTACCTTACAAGCACAAGGTGCAGGGTTTGATTCTCACAGGGGGTAATTGGCTAGGCATAAAATGGTCCATGAGGGCAGTTAGCCTAGTAATAGTCTATGAATATCATGTCTTCAGACCTCCTGGAAATATGCAGAATTATAAATGTTTTTCAGTTATATCATTTCCTCATAACCAACACCTCAGAACCCCACATTTCAACTCTTAACTGTCCGCATGACCTTGACTGCCTTGCTATGTGATATGTATGATGACCACAGCCACAAAGGTAGCCTCATTTTGGCACAACATGCTTAACACCAGCTGCCAAGCATGGTGTAGAACTGCAGGACCGTCACTGCACTGTTCTGTGGTGTTTTTTCACAGTGGTAGCAGAGCAGTGGCCATGACTAGTACTATGGCCATGTCTAGGTGTGGTGCCAGACTTTTGAAGTGTGACAGGTGACACAGCACTGCAGGAGTATGGGACAGCTGTAATGTGTCCAGTGGTTGTGGCCATGGCAGGCAGTGGACCCATACCTCATGCTGGTTGCAGTAAATGTAAAGCAGCCCTCTGTCTTTCTCAGCAACCATGTGTGCTCCTGGTTCCTATAAAACATTTTGATATGCAGACATTGCAGGCCATAATGTATGGTGGCATGAATGCCATGCGTCACACTAGGCATTTCTGACATGGCATAAGTGGCATCTGTCTCTGGTCCTGAATCACTGACCTACATATTTAATGATGGATACCCAAGTGACAACTGTGAATGAAAGGGATTCATGGCATCAGTGCTCATTAATACTTATGTCCTTTGTTCTCTGTGCCCACTCTGAGGTGTCAGTACCATACCCTGATGTAATGTTTGCAGGGAAGTACTGGGTATCATTTGACAGGTTGACATGGATGGGGCTGGCCTTCATTAAATACAGGGGATACTGGGGGTATCAATGACCAACACAGTATGTCAGTAAATATGGGTGGTAGTTTGCCCTCCACTGCTAATATCACTGATACTGCCACTTTGCTGTCTGACTGTGCTATAGGCATGCTGCCTTATAATCAGACAATAATGATGCATGAGCATGTCCTACCTATCTTGCTGTGCCTTACTCCATGCCAGAAGCACCTGTAAAGGCAATGAGAAAAGCACCTATAACTATAACTGAGAGCATGAGACAATCCTACCACCTCTTCTTCACAGCACCAGTATATGTCTAAAATGCATAAAGACAAAGGACACAACATACTTTGTGGTTCAGGTTGAAGCAGTGGTATCCCTGACATATCTTGAGCAGAGATATGCTAATGTTTATCATGGGTATGTCATGATAGAGGTGCAGCACTGCACTTTGCAAATGACACATGAGCACACCATCCTGGTATGCCCCTCATAGATACATATGGTTTCCCTAATGATCCAATTCCCTTGTAATGGCCTGAGACTTTGTGCAGTCATGGTGGGTCATGTCAGTGACCCTGCATTGAACCTATCTATGTTCCTGTCTTATTGTGTCCACCAATAACATTTATATCATGCACTAGATCCTGCCACACCTGATCCCTGAAGGCATTGCCACTCTTGACTTAGTCCTATGCCTTGTTGCTATGGAAGGACAGGGCCTGAAAGATCTATCTCTGCTATGCTGAATAGCTTCAAGTTTGGCTCACTTTAGGTCCCATCATAGTATGTGTACTGTGCACATGAACACTGTTCCTTATTTACAAACTGTATTCTTACAGGTTCTTAGGTTTATAGATGTATAGTAGGCTAATAACCACTGGGAGCCTTAAAAGCCTAGTCATGCAACCCAAACTCAAGCCACAAATTTGATTTATATTTGATTTATAGGAGTGATTAACTTTCTCTGTCATAGGATCCAGACAAGGGGTGCATTTTTGATTACCCATCCACTGGGTCTATATTGCAGTTAAACAGGGATAGGGAGGAACTTTGCTTCACGGGGATGGGAAGCCTATTCCAAAGAATGAGAATTCACTGGCAAACATATTTATCTCTCCAACATGCCTTATTTATGTTGCAAGCAAAATTTAGGTATTTAACCTAGCAGTTCTGATGCTGTTTGTTTCGTGAATGTGCAAAAGATAAATCAAAACAGTGTCCAGGGATTCCGTTTATACCAGGCAAATATCACCTCTCAGAAGTCTGTATGATACTAAGTAAAGAGACAGCGCCTTGAGGTGATCAGCATAGGACATTGTGTTTACTGAGACAGTGCCTTGAGGTGATCAGCATAGGACATTGTGTTTACTCCCTGTATTCTTTTTGTAAGGAACCTTTCTGGATGTTTCAGTTGCTGCATATGTCTGGTCAGGTACATACTGAAGGGAAGATTATACTCTATGACTGACCTGACCTATATGGACCTAGATGCCATGCCCTTGCTTATAAGCTAAGCAACATTGACAGATTTTCTTACTACCTTGGATACATGTTGGTCAAATGTTAGGTTACTATCTTCATGTCTTCTCAGATCCCTGACTGGTGAATCAACTTTTAAGGGTGTTTTATTGATGGTGTAGTTACACAGGGAGGCAGACTTTCCAAAAGGTACTATAATGCATTTCTTGGTTTTGAGTTTAAAGTTATGGCTTTGGCACCACACATGTATCTGTATTAGACCTTTCTGAAGGTTGTTCTCAGCTTGAGAAGATTCAGTGACTGCTCCCAGTTTGCAATCATCTGAAAATGTGGTTATCCAGTGGCTTTTGACATTAGCTTTGACATCCCAGTAGATCTGAAAGAGGAGTGGGCCTAGCACAGAGCCCTGGGTGACTCCACTGGTGACTAGCCTCTATGTGGAGGTGGCATCAATGATGCTAACCTCCTGGATTCTATTAGTGAGCCAGCTTGCTATCCAGCATGTTAATAAAGTGGTTTATACCTAGTTCTGTACGTTTGTTGATAATACCTGAGTGGTATTTTGTATCAAATTCTTTAGTCCGATATAGGTAGGCAGTATGCACAATTTTCCTGTCATCCATTGCCTTAGTCACCTTTTCAAGGAAGTCTACCAGATTCAGTAAGCATGACCTTCATTTGACAAAGCCAAACTGGGATGGATCCAGTGACTGGTGGTCTCCAATGTCCTTGTTGATAATTTCCATGATAATTCTTTCCATGTCTTTGCAAATAGGACTTGTCAGACTAATGGATCTGTAATTATAGGGATCTGTTGAAGCCCTCCCTTTTGAAGGAGGATGACTGTTGTTATCCTCCATTCAGTTGGTACAAAGCCAGTTTTAATAATATAGGTAAAGAATGACTCCAGTGGTCCTAGAAGGTTATCAGGGCCCATTGAGGACATGCTCTTTGGTTCAGTGGCTGCAGTCAGTATATGCTCCCTAGTTATAGTCAGAGGGGTTATGTTTGAGGGCATTACTGGGGCGATGGTTGGAGATGAGATGGGGGTAAAGCTGGAACTGAATTTGTCTGCTAACAGGTTCTCTATATTGCTAGGCTCGTTGAATGTGGCACCATTAACCACCAGTTCAGCCCATTTCTATGTGCTGCTTTTGAGGTTTCTGGCATAGCTGTAGAAAGCCTTATGTTTATCTCTCACCTAGGAGGACATCATAACCTCAAAGTTGGCTTTGTATGACCTTATTTGCTCTCCTAGTTGCATATTTACTTTGATGAGAGAGTTTTCATCCTTTTGGGAATTACCCTTCCAGATTTTTGCCATAATTTCTTTCCTTTTGTTGTATATCCTCTTTAATTTGAGATGCCACTAGGTTTGTTAGTTCTGGGCTTACTTGTCTAGGTGCAACAGCCTCTATGCAGCCAGTGACATGGTTGTACAGAGTTTGTAACAGCAATTCAGCATAGGCTGGTGTGTTTTCAGTGTTTGAAGAAGACTGAATTTTCACAGGCCACCACTTAATAACAGATAATTTGCATTGGAATAGTTTCTAACTGTTAATGGTTTTGATGGGATTATGTAGCTGATTTTGATTTCAAAGGAGACAGCTTTATGGTCAGACCTTACCAGGAGGACAAGACATTGAGGCGGTGCAGTATTCTCCCATATTTGTGAGCACAGGGTTCAGTATGTGTGAGCTTCTAGTGGGTGTATTCATTATCTGGTCTAGGGTGCTTGTATTTACAAAGTCAATGAATGTCTGTGGCTGTAGATTTGAGGCTGTATAGGACACCCAATCTGTAATGGGGTAATAAAGTCTTCCATGACTGGGGTGTTAGGTTGGATGGTATGTGTTTCCAGAAAGTCCATGTGTGCATTGTGAGCTTCTTGGGATATGAAGTGTGACATATAGCTGGCTAGGATATGGTATGGGATTTTGTCTCTGGTAATCTGCATGTGGAGGAACTCCAGCATGTCATCCTGTTTGATTACCTTAGAGGTATGCTTGTCAGTGATGTATAATGAGACACCTCCAGCTTTAGCTCTTGTCTGTGTAGCTAATGATCTAATAGTGTGGAAGGAACTGAAACCTTGCACTGCCAGGGTACTCTCTGCCACTTTAAACCATGTCTCATTAACTGCATAGATATCTATATTCTCAAATGTGAGGAAGTCTTGGAGGGAGTGTAGCTTCTTTTTTATTTAGGCTTCTGGCATTAAACAGTAACATCTTGAGGTTTTCTTGAGTTGCTTTTACTACGTCGGTAGGTTTGTCAATTTGGCTTTGCCTAAAAAAGGCACTATGGGGCAGGCAAAGCCTTAGCCAGTATTCAAAAACCTAGAAGGGAAAGGTACAGACCATCCTTGACAAGGCAATGTGGTTTATTGACCATGTTCTCCCAAGCTGACAAATATTGAATCCCCTTAGAATGACACCAGAAAGACAGCCGGTTGTTGAAATCTATCATTTTTTGCTCATATTATGGTATCATCTTCGGTGATGGAATATGCTGCTCAGAGCAAGGCTCATACCAGCTTGAGACACAGTCTGAAAACTCCATAATGTCTTTCTTCATATAGTCCAGGGAGATACATCTCAAGTCTCATCCACATACATGGCTGTCATGGAATCATACTGGTACATGTGGCATAATGACATGAGTCCATGCATGATCTGGCAGATCCTGGCTCCAGACAAGCAACAAGTAGTTATCTTCTCCTTATTCAGCCTTTTTAGAGGGGTATCAGTATATCATGTAATGGAATCTCCTATGATGAGAGCCCTGGGAAGTGGGTTTGCTTGCCTTAGGGGCTTTAGTGTTTGGGGCACCACTGAGAGTGATAGTATGTGTGGTGCTAGGTGTTGTATTTGACATGCAACATATGTACTGTAATGTGTTATAATATTGTTATGTTTATATGTTTTATTCTACTTGTATTTTTGACTCTGTATTATCTTTCCATTCATTTTACAAAGAAAATATCTAAGGAACTTTTTCTCTGTGCCTCTGCAAAAAAGGAACCCCTGACTATTTGTACTTTCCCAGTTAACAAAATCAAATAAAATAAATAAACAAATAGCATGCACTTATGTTCAATGTATGATAACAAACATTGCCTCCTTCCCCTATAAATGTCAGCTGGCCATGCTGTAGCTGTGTCTGTGACATATGCTGTGGCTACTATACAGTGTGTGTGGCACAGGTTTCACCCCAAAGGCAACCATGTGGTGCCATCTTGGATACAGCTTAGGATATAACGTGTGGCCTGTTGACCATGGTGTCTGTGGCATACATATATTGGTCTGTGCCCCTCTCCCCCAACAACACTGTAGCATATCTTCTGTTGCACATTTTTGCAGCACTATGTACCTGTCCTGAAATCCTTCCCTCTTCCATGTTGCTGCCAGCTGGACCTCTGCTGCGTAGTGTGTTCCTTACAACAACCCCCCAAGTCTGTGTTACTAACCAGCATGGCCAGTACTGTGGTCTCACTCATAATGGATTCCCACATATGGGCTGGAGACAGCCAAGACCTGTACTGTGTAACCTCTCATTTTTCCCCCACATTTCAGTTTCCCAGGTATGCATGCTGCATTTTCACCCCTTCACACACAGAACAGTAACCAAATCTGTGTCCATGCTTGCTGACTGCCTGTGGCTCTTACTCCAGTTTGTGAGTTCAGTTTGATTACCTACTATAGTCAGTATTTGCTCTATACTCTGATCTTATGTATCCTGTTATAGCTCACTATAACATGGTCAGAGTCACAGTGATGACTCTGCTGTGCATTTTATCATGCTAAGAAGACCCCCATGATGCTACTGTTATTCTAATGAAGTCATTTTTATGACTTGTTTCTGAATTGCCTTGTTGATATAATGTATTGCTAGTTCTACTTCACACTTCATGGCCTTTGCTTGCCCATGAACAAGTCTGGAGGTGCATTCTACAGACTGCAAATGCACATATATGACCCAACGGACAAGGACTGTATTATGTTATCAGTCTGTAGTGTATGGAACCAGACCCTACCATGTCACTGTGGCACAGTCCACCTAGAGTAGCTAAGTAGTAGCACAGTGACATTGTAGTTGATGAGTATATTAGTATAGCCAAAGAAACCACATGTGATGACTATACTACTGCTGCCTCCTTTTGCTTAACCTCCTTCCACTACCTAATTTCATCTTAATTCCTTTCCTTCTTCCTTCCTTCAGGAAAAAAATAAAACATGACACCAGCCTCAAATACACACACACACGCACACACACGCACACACACACACACACACACACACACGCACACACACACACACACACACACACACACACACACACACACACACACACACACACACACACACACGCACACACACACACACACACACACACACACACACACACACACACACACACACACACACATACACACACACACACACACGCACACACACACGCACACACGCGCACACACACACACACACACACACACACACACACACACACACACACACACACACACACACACACACACACGCACACGCACTCTGCCATACTCTCCTACCTCCCATGCATCTCGCCTTATTATTATCCTTCTTTGCACTTCTGTGCTTACAGTTTCACATTTTTGACTGCATTATCTCCCTCTTTCCTCCTTTTTTACATAATTAACATCATAGCCACTGTGCTGTAGTGTCTCTACATAGCCTCCAGGCAGTTGGCTTGTAGTGTCAGGGAGACTTTTACACGTGCATGTGAATGTATGTAGTGTCATGCACCTGAACTCCATGCAACATGCCCTTTGTATCATAAGATCATAGTACTGCAAACTATGCTGTAGTATGTTGACTTGCAATAGCACATCTGTGTCATTCACAGTCATATCTGCCAACAAATTGCTGCCAGCGCCATTGCTTATGCTGTCTCAGTACTTATCAACTGATCCATCCTTGAAAACACAGTACCCAACATCTGGAAGAAATTCTTTATCCCCCCTCCATAAAGGAGGAAACTCCATAGACCCCTCCAACTATCGCCCCATTGATATACTATCCCACTCTCCAAAATAATGGAAAAATGCATACATAAACAAATCCCTGAACACCTCCTACAGGAAAATCTCATAACATCCACACAACATAGCTTTCGTCATCACTATAGTACTGCTACCACTCTCATATTCTTTACTCAGACAATTGCCAAAGCACGAGATGAAAACAAAATGGTCTCTAGTCTCTTCCTCGATTTATCCAAAGCTTTTGACACTGTCTGTCACAACCTGCTTTTATCTAAGCTCAAGAACCTTAATCTTTCTCAATCTACCATACTCTGGTTTACCAGCTACCTCTCTGATAGATTCCAATGTGTCAGATGGCTCCGAGCCTCCTCTTCTTTCCTTCCTATTCAAACTGGCATACTGCAAGGTTCTATATTATGACCCCTCCTCTTTATCATCTTTACTAATAATCTACACACAGCCTGTCCCCACTCCTCACTAATTCAGTACATGGATGATTCTACTATCATATCCTGTTCCGATAATCTCCCCCACCTCCTGTCTCTAACCTAAGGCTCATTGCTGTCTGTTGAAAAATGGCTAACCAACAATGAACTCTTACTTAATCCAAAGGAAACAAAACTACTTCTCTTCCTCCCTAAATCTCTACAGCATTGTAAAAACTCCTTCACAGTCAAATCTCTCAGTAATACTACTATCTCAGTTGAGCCCCATACTAAACTCCTTGGCATTGTTTTTCATGACCAACTTAAGTTTGATATCCATATATTTCAAGCCATCAAAAAAACACACCAAAACCTAGGCCTACTTTACCAGAATAAAACATACCTGACTAAGGACACTAAATGTTCTCTGGCACAAGGTCTCTTTTATGCTGCTCCTATACTCACAAATCTACAAACCAACCTCATGACCAAGCTGGAATCCACCTATAGTAAAATTGCTAGATTTGTTGCAAACCTTCATTTCTGCTCCCACCACTGAAATGCCCTAAAAGATCTTCAGTGGCCAGAAGCTCAAAAACAACTCTTATTCCACGACGCTACCTTTCTCACTCTACTCTAGTAAATCCCTCCCTCTGCCCTGCTGTCTGTACCCTTATCTCTCACTATATTCCCAAATGCTGTCTTCGCAGTGCTGACAAACATCGACTCGAAATCCATAAGTCTATGAAACAAATAGGTAAACTCTTGTATAGCCATTCTGTTGCCACGACCTGGAATAAACCTACCCCAGATCTAAGAAAAACCACTAGCAGTTTCAGTTTCAAAAAATGTTAAAAGACTACATGCTCAAAAAGTGGTCATGCCGCTGTCCCACTCGTACCTGACCTTCGCCACATCTCCCTGTCTTCCTCCTCTATCTCTTTCTCAGTACCATATTACTTGTAAACTAAAACTCTATTTCTTCTCCCTTTTAATGCAGGAAATCTTTCAGAGAATCAAAAACTATTCAATACTTAATGTGGAATCCTTTTGCATTTTTACTTGTGATTAACTGCAAATTGCAAACTGTACTCCTAATCTCTGTATATATGTAAATATTGTACAATTTGATTCTCTAAACTATGTACTGTTGTATACTCTGTGAGATACTTGTTTATTTTGTACTACATATTTGTACTTGTTTTTGTAAATGTTTTTGGAGCTTTTCTCCTCGGGCCTCTGCTGAAAAAGGGCTTCTTGCCCAGTCAGACTAACATTGCTAACAAATGTCAAATAAATAAATAAAAAATTATCTGACTTCTTTCATTACTGTACTATACATGCAGTTATATATCCTTAATGAGTACTGGGCCTTGTCATATTATCATCATTGTCTTGTTTTTCACAAAGTGGTGGCATATTTTTCAATAAGCTCCATCACATTATCTTTTCCTTAACTAAGCATTCCAATAGCGTTTTGATGACTTCTCTTTTCCTGTCTTAGCTTCACAGTTTCATTTGTAACTATTAGTCAGTCAGTCTGCAGCCCATTACAAACCTAGCTAAACCCCTTATTTAAATGTTTCTGAATGCCTCAAGGACAGCAAAACAGGATAGATTGGGATGAATCTGAGGCTGGCCGTCCAATTATCTAGGTTTACTGTGAAAATGGCAAGGGTGCTACTCTGACTGACATGTAGTGGAAGTTTGTTCCAGTGGTGAGGAATATTTTGGGATATGAATCTATAAACAAATGAAGAAGAAACTTTGCAGTGTGGAGGTTGTGATGGTCATTTCCTAAATTATGTTATGCAGTTAGTTTACTTAATAAAAATGTAACTGTAAAATATGTGCTACAAAATAATCAAATAGAAAATAGCAGGTATAGTCCACAATTGAGTTAAAAATAGAATATCCTTTATTGAAACAAACAAGCGATCCTAGATGAGTATAATGAAAAGCATCAAAAACATTCCTTATTTATTTATAATCAGGTTGTTTATAGCAAGGGAGTAGTTACAGAGGGTGGTTCTGTTAAGAGCAATAAAAGCATTAAAATCATTCCTTTAGCCAAGTCCACCAGTCCAAGTGGGATATGAATCTATCAAGCCAGCATGTCTTATTTAGCTGTTCATGAAGGTTTAGTATTTTAATGAGATACAATTTATTCTATGAAGGAATAGGGGGTCATACAGGGTTTGATCTTTCACGCCTTAAAAGGCTAGACACAGATCTCCATGGAGTAGTCTGTAAGGGTAATCTTTTGAAATGTCAAAACCTGCTGAATTGAGATTTGTAATGTGGAGACTGAATGGCAGAAAAAACAGTAATTCTGAGATTGCCCTTTCTCAGAATATTTTATTTTTTTCTGAGGTATGCTGATCACAGAGTAGACATATATAAGTTTGGAGGTGAGTGGGGCTTGACTCCCACATCATAGGGTATGGGAGGCTTAGTTCCCTACAAAAAAAAATCAAGTTTAAAGGAGAAGAGTGCTGTTCAATATTCATTCTTCTGTTGCATTTTTGGCCTTTTTTTATGCTTTGCCACTCTGCAATGTGTACAGAGAAAAGGATGCAAGTGTGTCCTGATGACTAATATCTTTGAGGCCACTGATTTTTTTTTTAGTTATGAATCTCCGAGATGTTCAAGCTGAGTTATGTTTAGAAAAATATATGCCAAAAGTTGCACTAAATTCAATAATAAGTCTGATGAGATATGAGTAAAAAGGAATTAAGACTTTTTTTATCTAGTAGAGTTGCCTTTGTAATTAGATGAGCTAGATAGCTGACTTTCCAGATTAACTAGATAGATGACTTTCCAAATGTAGACATGAGAATCAAACAATATGGAATTATAAAAAATAGTGCCTAGATTGCTTACAACACTGTCCAGTTAGAGGGGCATGCTACATATATGGCATGAGAAAATATTTTGTTTATCTAAATGATCCATGCTGCATTTTTTCACATTTATTTTGATACCATTGTCCTTGCACCAGCTGTTAACATGGCCAATCCATTTTGGAGCAGTTGTGAGTCAGTGGAAGATAAAATAATAACACCCAATTTACAGCAACTTACAAACTTAGATAACCATAGACTAGGAGTATTGGCCTGAAGGTCTGAGAAATAAATGCTAAATATGACATGACCCAATGATGAGGCTTGTGTTACACCATTGATAACATTTTTGCTTTCAGAAGTGGCACTTACACTTCTAACCACATGAAGTTGTGTTAGACAGACAGCTAGCTATTCCTCTAATAACATAAGAGTTTACATTCTGATGCACAAGTCTGTCAATATATACCTGCATGTGGAATAGTGTCAGAGACCTTGGTCAGGTCCAGATATGTTGTCTGCACTGCATAACTGCTATCCACCACTTCAGTTAATTTTTAATGAAATCAATTAGGTTAAAGAGAGAGGACTTTTCTTTGACAAATGAGAGTCCAGGGTTAATAGATTTTCACTGTCCATATTTATATGAATTCTGAGATAATACACTTCATTGCTTTACATATAAGGCTAGTAAGTGTAATTGGTCTATAATTACCAGGGTCTGTGGTTGGGCACCCTTGTGTAATTGCATTACAATGGCTGTTCTGTAGGCTTCAGGAAGGTAACCATTGGAGAGGCTTAGACTGAAGAAGTTAAGTAGGGGATTCAAATAGGCTATATTTGGCATGGTAATCAAGCAGTCTAGTATATTATCAGGCCCATGGATAAGGTGTTCATATTTTTTGAGGGGGCTGACAGAATTTATTCCATATATATTAAAAGGAGTGGTTGGGAACGTGGAATCTGTGGAACAAATATAACTGTAGATGTGTAAAATGTTTTACTAAATTTGTCAGCTAGGATATTAGTTATTTCTTGTGGGTCAGAGTGTGCAGGTTTATTGTGGACTAGCTCTGAACATTTTTGGCTATTAGTTCTTAACTTCATGACATGGTTAAGGATTGCAGATGACTCCACCATCATTTCTATCGCTGACAGTCCCACTGACCTACTAACGCTGACACAAACATCTTTCAACCTCACTGAAACATGGTTTACTAACAACCAACTCATACTAAACCCTAAAAAGACAAAACTTCTTCTCTTCCTCCAAAAATTCCTTTACCATCTTAAATCCTTATTCACCATCTCTTCCCTCAACAGCACTACGATCATAGCTGAATCACATACTAAACTGCTTGAAGTAATAGTGGACAATCAAGTAAAATTTGACCTTCATGTACTTAACTGCATTAAGAAAACCCACCAAAAGCTTGGTTTATTCTATAGAAACAAAAGGTTCCTCACACCCAACTCCAGGACCTCACTAGCCCAAGCTTACCTTCTCCCCAACCTCTTTTACAGCTCTGAAATTTTTAGCAACTTACAGTCTTCACTACTTTCCAAACTTGAAACCACCTACCACAAAGTTGCTAGATTTGCAGCCAATCTGCCCTCAAGATCACACCACTGTCATGCTCTCCAGACACTCAGCTGGCCAGAGTTTTCTAACCCCTATTTACCCAACTTCTCATTATCCGTACTATTTTGAATAAGCCTTCCTATTGCCCTAGCATTTTCTCACTTGTCTCCCTCTGTAAGCCCCCTAGATGCCTTAGAAGCTCTGACCAGTCTCTTACAAATTCGCAAACCTAAAAAAAACTATTGGACAGAATCTGTATAGGTACTTCCCTGCTCTTGCATGGAACAAGCTCCCCACAAACCTTAGAAACATTTCCTACATCTACGAACTTAAGAAAACTCTCAAACGGTACCTTAATAGCTCATGGATTTGCCTCTGTAATCATCCCACATGAACCCACCCCTTTCTCTGTCACTATCCTCTCTATTCCTCCCTTCCCTACTACCATAACTCACTTAACTGCTCTGTATTGTACAATTACCCTCTGAAGATAACCCAATATGTTATGTAAATTCATTCAAATGTTTTGTTGTATATTTCTTGGCTATGTTTTTTCTTCAGTGTTATAATGCATCTTACTATATTGTACTGTGGAGCTTTATCTACATTTGCTTAACTGTTTTTATTGTAAATTTTTCACTGTATCATCTTCAGTTTTGTAAATTTTCTTTCTTACTTGTACTCTGGAGATTTTCTCCCCAGGCCTCCACTGAAAAAGGGCTTTTGCTCAAATGGACTATCCCAGTTAACAAATGTCAAATAGATAAATAAAATAAAGATCCCTTGTTACATCCTGGCTTCTGGCTTCAGAAGGACTTTCACCCTATTCTTATTCAGCCTGGTGGGTGTACTGTCTATATACCTGACAATAGAGTCTGACATTACTAAAACATTACCATGGTTAGATGCACTTTCAGTTGGCCACAAGGGCTTGGAGTCTGCACTCTTAGAGGCATCTGTACCGGCTTGGGTGTGAAGAGTGAAAGTAGCTCCTGCTGTCTGAACTAATGTAACTTGCAGTGTAGTCTTCACTTTTCACGCTCTTCTTTATTTCAGTTCTTTTATATAACTGATCTTTTGCAATTTGCAGTATATTTGTCAATTAACCATCATTAGCCATACCTTCCCTGATCACTGAGGATTATAAGTTGGCCAATAGTGTCAGTTATCAGAGTTTCATACTTTAGTTATTCCAAAAAAGGCACATTGGTACAAAAATGTTCTATTAACTTTTTATAAGTAAAATAGATTAACGTTTAACAATTGTCCATGACTTTAGGCCTTTGTTTTCCATTATTTTTGGCACTGTGGAAAATTCTTGTGCAAAGAAGTTGAGAGGTATGATTAAAGTATATTGAAAACATAGCATCCTTGTGACAAGAATATCTTAGAATACAAAATTAAAATAAGAAACTGCAGTGCACAAAGAGGGCTAAACCATCTATACCATTCAATTGAACAGCATTGTTTGAGAATGTTTTTTATAGTGTATCTTAAGGAAAATATAAAAGCATTTAATTAAGGGATAAAGACATACCTGGGGATTCAATAAACTCTGTGTAGGCTTTGTGTGCAGCCTGCATGAAGTTTATATGTTTACATGGTGAACAGCAGTGCTAATTAAATATGCATGCTGTGTACCATGTTTAAACATAAAAAAGCACAGTTTCATGGCTAGCAATAGTTTTATCGGCCAGGAAACCATGCAAAGTAACATGAATAGCAGCAGACACCTACTGTTTACCTATGGGCAAAGTAGGTCTGTGGAATTGGGCTGAATGCCACAATGATTATCAGGGTTAAATATATAGCAATGTATATGGTCCAAACACATTACAGGACAGTGTATACAGTGTAGAGTATTGCGGAGTCCCATTTCTGGCATTCTGTACAAAGGTGTGTAAATGATCCATAATGGTACATGGACTGTCATTTAAAATAAACAGTCAGGAAAGTGTGTGTATTGAATAGAGGCACACAAATGAATTATAGGAATGAATACAGGGAAATAGGACAAGTGAAACATCTTAATGTACAGCAGATGAGGACACGTAAATGAAGACAGTTGTAGCAAGAACACTAATTACATATCAACATGACACAGTACGGACTATACAGAGAAAATGTATATTATATGACTGTCACACAAGGTGACATGACAATGGAGAAGATGTCTTTGTGATATAAGCATCCTGACATGAACAATGGAGAGGACATTTATCAGGGATGTTATATACAATAGAGGTTAGGTACATATCGTGAAGCTGTGCAAAATGAGTTGTCTGAATATGACTGTAGTGTGAGTATAGGTCTCCACCAAGTGGGACACATAGTTACAGGCTCATGGACAACAGTAAACAAAACCATGCACAATCATGGACGATAGCAAAATAATACCACCAATAATCCCATGTCTATGGCCTAACCCTTTGTGATTGCGAGTGATCATAGACGGTTCTGTATGAACACACTTGTACAACTCTTATGAGATGTCAGCAATTTATAAGGATAATGAAGCACACCTTCCTGACACTGTAACATCTGCTGGAGGTGTAAGGAGGGACACTGCTGTACCTGTATGTGACATAATGATCAATCCAGGCTAGTTGACAGGTGTACATGACATTTATATGGCACAATCCACACTGTTACAAATGTAACCCATGCCATCAATGTTGTCAAACAACTATGTATGTACTATGTACATCACCAGAACAGGTATCACACATGAATCTGTTATATCACCTTGATTGGGGTTCTGCACCATCAAACAGTAATGTTTATGCAAAAAAAAGAATACCTAAGTATGGCCAATAATATGTGTGGGAGCTCACTGTGGCAAACATGGACACTTCAGTTGTGCAGCCCCAGAAGATGTGTAGGGAGAAACATGAATAAAGGTGCATTATACTGAGTTATTGGTGTGATGAAAACTGTGAACTATGAAAGTACTATGGCCTTTGATGTGGTGGTCCTGCACATACTCAGGAATTACATTGCATACAAGGGAGCAGTCACCACTGTGGGCACATGCTGGTGGATGTTCCACATACCATCTGCCCAGGTACACAGGTAACATACCACTTGGCCTGGTCACAGGGGCGTGATGTTTACATTATCATTGGGTTGTGCATTTGTTTTCATAATGTAGGAAATCCCCTCATGTTTTTGTTTCATCTCATGTGATTTCATGGCTATGGAAGCAATCTTTGATGTGTGTTGATACTGCTGTATTATACTAATATCACAGCAGAAGTCTGACTTGGAGCATGTCAGACAACACTTTATAGGTAATAACATCAGCAGTGTCTGATGAGGAGAAGATGGTAATAACAGTGTCCCACATGCTGGTGTAAAATGGTCTCTCTAATGTCCAGCAAGTGCACAAACACACACACCAGTTGACTGCAGTGAGAACAGAACCCCTACCTAACTAAATACAAAGACTAGAGAACTCAGTACTATACACAAGCACCATGGTACAAGTCTGACTTTTACAAGACTGCAGAACAATTTATAATGGATGACATCAGCACTGAATGTTGGAGAAAAGTTGGGATGCTTGCATGAAATGGATCTGTAGACATGTACAACTGTCAAAATATTGGTACTGTATGGGATTGGAGTGGTAACTGTAGGATAAACTAGTATGTTCTTCTGACTAGACACACACTCTCACACACACACACACACACACACACACACACACACACACACACACACACACACACACACACACACACACACACACACACACCAGTTGATTGCAGTGAGATTATAACCCCTACTTAACTAAGTACACAGACTAGAGAACTCAGTACTTAGCATGGCAAAAATCTGACATTTACAAGGCTGCAGGAAAATTTATAGTGGATGACATCACCATTGGATATTGGAGAGAAGATGTTGGGAGACTTGCATGAATTGGATGTGTATGCATGTGCAACTGTCAAAATATTAGTGTGAAGGCTGCCAGCTTAGCCATATAGAATTGTGCAGATAATTCTGTAATTTGTAAATATAAACGGTGAAATACAGGCTTGTTTTCTTAAATGAAAGAATATCATGTGAAATGTTGAACTTAAAACAATGTAGCAGCATTGCCCTCTGCTGTAAAGAAAGCTAAGTCAAGCATTTTTTGTATGTCCTTTGAAGTTCAAATTATTTGATGACTGTCTTTGATGTTTACAATTTGGCTCTGGCCGGGCTAGCTGAAGGCTTCCTGCCTATTGTTTTAACTTAAGGAATCATTACTAGAGTTTACATGTGGAATGTCTTTTATTGATGTAGTTTCCTGCAGCTGCAAGATAGCAAAATAATGTAGTTCTGTTGGCCTGGGAACACCAGGAAAGTGAAAGAATGATGTAATGTTTATCAGAACTGCAATTTCAATTTAAACAGAGAATCAGAAGGCATTAAGCATTTTTGTCTTGATCATCCAACTTATAGCACTGCCTGTTGTCTTATGTAAGTTATCTTAGACTTGTGTTTTCTATTAGAGATAGCTAGAAACTAAAAATATTAGACCAAATGTTTTCTTGTGATATCAGAACTGTACTACTGATTTATTTTAAGTATTTCTGTGTGATCTTTGAACTTTTGACTAGCACAGTATAGTAGAAAGTATTGTCTTGTGGTTTTAATTATTTATTATTAAATATTTTAAAACCATTTAACTGTGGCTGGTTTGTGTAGAGATAATTTAAGCTCTTAAGAGTACTTTCATGCCTTTGGTAAAACTGCACAAAGCCACTCTAATAGCTTTAGCCCTGGGTTATACTACCAATTGGATAATAATATTGCACAGTAATAATTGGACACCCTTTTAAAGGCCTTTGAGTAGTTGATAATTATTAGTGGGAGGTGACAGCTTGCAACACAAGCAATTTAATATATTTATCTAAGTGCGACATCTGTGATGCTTTCTATGTGGGTATGACAAACAGGAAATTTAAAGAGCGCATAGCCTGTCATCTCAGTGATATTAGACATAGAGTAGTCATGAATGCTCTTAGTAAACACATTACAGAGAAAGGTGATCAACATAGTTTTAAGTTTATGATTTTAAAAGTAATTTATAGACCATTGTGGGGTGGGAATATAAAACGTTTAACTGAAAATGAAAAGATTAGATGGATTTTAAGAATGAGAGCGTTTGTACCACCTGGTCTTAATGACAGTTTTGCTTTAAAGCCTTATTTAAATATGCTGCATCAGAAGGTGTAATTAGAGTCATGTGACTTTTTAAAATGTATTTAAGATATGTTGTTTAATTGATGGTGTCTATTTCGCCTGAAGAAGCTTTGAAGGTGAAAGTGTCTACTTGCGAACTTGAACTTGGATTAAACATTTGTTATTTTAGAGTGTTTCCAGTTTTCTTTTTCTTTTTGGCCTTTGAGTAGTTGATAATTATTAGTGGGTGGTGGCAGCTGGTACTACCGTATAGTCTTTGAAAAAGGGCACAGATGGAGAACCTGTGCCAGCCTTCCCCGGGAGTGTCTTGTATGGTTGTATAAACTCTTCTCAAAGTGTATGTGTGTCAGCTACTTGGGCAGAGACACACACTGGTTGGACAGAGAGGGTGCTAGAGGTTTTAGCTTGCCCACTAGGCTGAGATCTGGACCCAATAGCTGTGCCAGTGGGGAGTCTTATTGGGGACCTGGCGAGCAAGGGATCGACCAGCCCTGGACTGACTGTGATCTCTGTGTGCTCTTAAGGGAAATTGCACTTTACTGTGTGTATTTGTTATCCTTTCCTCATATATGAGACACCCTCTCTGGTGTTAGTGGTGAGGACTGAGTCTCCTTGATTGCTAGGCCAGGGCATGTACGTCACAATTAGTGTTCCATAGGATTGGAGTGGTAGCTGCAGGATACACTATCATGTTCTTCTGACTAGACAAAAACACACACCAGTTGACTGCAATGAGACTAGAACCCCTGCCTACATATATAGACCAGAGAACACAGTACTTTATAGGAGCACCACAGCACAAGTCTGACTTTTGTAAGGCTGCAAGGCAATTTATAGTGGATGACATCAGCACTGGATGTTGGAAGACCTGCATGAAATTGATGTGTAGGCATGTGCAACTCTCATGAAAGATTTTTACACAAGTGTGGATTTGAACTCTCACACCAATGAACCTTCAAACACACAGTAAGGGTGTCTTATTCCTCATTGCCACAGAAACAGCTTTGCAGCAGAGAATGAAAAACATTGTGCATATAAGCAAGTCCAAAATCATCAGCGATATCCACAAGACATATGGCATTTGTACGCTTCTGATTTGTTTGCACATGTATCAATTTTACATGTAAAGTCACAGTGAAAAACTTTTCTAAAGCAAACTTCAGCTTACTTAAGGCAGAGGTGGTATGTTTCAGAGCCCCCACACTAAAGGATAACACTGCCCAAGATGCAGAATCCTTTACAATTGCACTCTATGAGCACCTACAAAGATGCATGGATCATGCCATCTCTAGTAAAACCAAGAGTCACTTCCCAAAGAAAAGGAAACCAGTCTGGTGGACCCCTGCCATAAACAGGTTATACAACAGAAGGAGGAAACTAGTTCAGAAAAAAAGCAAATCCCAAGAACGAAAGACATCCCTGATCAGTATCAGTAAGAAACTAAGGTCCCTCATAAAATCATCCAAGGCTAACTTCGAAAGAAAAATAGCCAAGGATTTGAAAGATAACCACAAAGCCTTCTTTAGCTATGTCAAGAATCTAAATGGCAACTCATAGATATGCTCTGAGCTAGTGCAAAATAGCACAAAATATACTGAACCTACTGATATTGCCAACATCCTGGCAGATAGATTCAGTGCAAACTTCACCTCCCTCTCATCTTCAAAAGGGCCCACAACAATACCGGAAAAGTGTAGTGTCCCAGAAATCACAGAAGCACAGGTGAAAACAGCCCTTTCAAAAGCCAAAAACACAGCATCAATGGGGCCAGATGGTGTCCCAGGCTGCATCTTGCATGAACTACAGAACTAACTAACCCCCCACCTAAACACGCTGATGTTCATCGTGTTACACTGCTGCAGTCATTACACTTGGGTTATCCTGCCATCAGGCGGTTTCCCAGTCGGCCTGAGTTCCAAAGTCTTGGTCCAGCGTCGGTTGCTGTCGCCTCCTCCCTGACGTCAGTGTGACAGGGGTATATAAGATGCAGCCGACACCATTTTCTCCAGTCTTTCTTGCCGCGTGGTGCCCGAAGCAGAAGCAGTTCGCAAGTGCTGGTTGGCCGACTCCTGAGATTTTCATTCCGAATCCAGAACCGAAGTCTTCTAAAAAAGCTAAGTACCCCGTTGGGAAAACTTTTTCTTGCCTCAGACCGATGTCAGTAAAAGGTAATAACTGTATTTCTTGTGGGAAGCAAATACCTCATAAGGATTTCCACTCCTATTGTATTCCATGCCTAGGCCCTGACCACAACGTCACTGGTTGTCGGTTTTGTGCTAGGTTTAACAAGCGCACTATTAAACGTCAGTTTTATTTTTCCCGACATTATTTTGGCAGAAAATTCAATTACACCATGCCGTCGGAACTTCCGACGACCGCAATGCATAAAAAGCACAAGGACAAGGACAGGCATCCGAGGCCCAAAACTGACAACAAGGCCTCTTCTAGGCCGGTCGCCGGTTCTCCAGTTTTCAGTGAGGTGCCTACACAGCCCCTGCCGACCGCTTCCACAGAACCACAAACCACCTCTGACTCCCACGTGGAGCTGGCTGGGCCTTCAGATGCACTAGGTTTTCAGCTTTCCGATCCTAACCCTACAGAGGGAATCGAAGTAGCTTAGCAATCCACAGCTACAGAGGGTGTTTTCAGACCTACCCAGTTAACCATTAAACCCTCTGCTAAGTCTAAGCCCCCCTTAAAAGCAAAGAAACAGACACAACTCTCTCCAGGACAGGCTTCCATGCCTAAGAAACAAATGTTAAAAATGGCCGAGGACCTAATCACCCTGATCAGGGGGTCCCATCACCCTCCTGATAAAAGGCCCAGACAGGATGCAGACTATGAATCTTCCGACCAGGTGTCCATTTCCTCAGACTCTTCCTCGGACCTAGGATATTCTTTACCCCCTTATGAGGATTCTGATGCTGAGGAATCAATTCCATCAGCCTCTCCACCTGAGGATTACTCCTTTGGGGAGACCTTACATACCATGAGGGAACATTTCCATTGGGAAGGCCAGGATTACTCAGAATCCAAGAAAAGGCTCAGAGACTTCATTATATTGCCTCAACACAGACCCCTTGCTATCCCACCAGTTTTAGATATTGTGGATGATATGTACACTGAATCCAGTTTAAACCCTGACTCCTTACCCCCAGCCCCAGTTAAACCTGATAGATATTACAGAGTCCCTGACTCTCACAAATTTCTGTACAAAAGCCCTGTTGCTGACCCTGAAACTATTTCTCAGGGACCCAAAGGGATTAAGGCCTCATCAGCAAAAAACCCAGTTCCCTCTGACGGAGATTCCAGAGCATTAGACAGATGGGGAAAGAAGGTATATACATCTGCAACTTTAGCAATGAGAGCCTTGAATTGCCAGTTTCACATGCTAAAATATCAGCAATTTTTGATGTCTCAGTTGAAACGAAAGATGCTTCCAGATTCAGATCGTCCTAATTTTAAAGAAATGCAGGATTTATTGCATGCAGCTGAACAAGTGGGGAAACATACTTTGCAATGTGGGTTTGATTCCTTAGAGGCCTCCTGTAGAGCAGCAGTTACAGGCTCTGTCATTAGAAGGCATGCTTGGTTAAACATACGTTACCAGATCATGTTAAGGCCAAATTATTGGATGCACCTTTGCAGTGGGATGTGCTGTTTGGAGTTAAGGCAGAGGAGGTATTAAAGAAGATGGAGGATAAGGCAAAATCTATGCAAACGTTGAAAGATTTCTTACAGGTTCAGCCTCCACGTTTTAGCAGAAATTGGCCAACAAAGAATTGGTCCTTTCCAGTCACAGATAGACCTCAAAGGGGCAGATACAGACATCCAAGAGGTAGAGGTCAGGCACAAGGCCCTTACAGGCCTTGACAATGGGGTACACCAGGCCAGAAAGAAGGGGAAGACAGACCTCAACCTTATAAAAACAGCCTCAATGACTTTCCACTGCAGCTGCCAAACAGCTCTCTCTTGGCAGCCCCCTTAGGAGGAAAACTGGCACTTTTCTATCACAACTGGCATTGAATCACCAAAGACAAATGGGTTTTCAACATTGTATCTCAAGGTTACAGGTTCTCCTTTCACACTCTGCCAAGGTTAAAAGGAATGCCGTATCTGCCCCCAAATCAATGGGCAGAGGCTCAAAAACAAATTACAGCATTCATGGACATGAGAGCTATTCAAAAGGTACCGCCACAGGAACAAGGACAAGGATTTCTTTCTGGTTCCCAGAAAGGACAAAGCCTGGAGACCCATTCTGGACCTTTCTTCACTTAACACTTACCTGGATGTTCTGAAATTCAAGATGTTGACACTACAGCAGCTTCTTCCCATGCTGGGCAAGAAAGCTTGGCTCGTGACTTTGGACCTCAATGAGGCATACCTGCATGTCCCTATCAGACAAAACTGCAGAAGATACCTCAGATTTCTAGCTGGTTTAATGCACTACCAATACTCTGCACTGCCCTTTGGCTTATCTACCGTGCCCAGGGTCTTCACAAAGTGCCTGGCACCAGTAATTGCATTTTGCAGGCAAAAAGGAATTCCAATTTATCCATACCTGGATGACTGCCTGATTCAAGCAGAGAGCAAGGACATTCTACTAAAGCATCTGGCATACATAAAAAAGTTATTAAGTTGCCTGGGGTACACAGTAAATGAAAATAAATCAAAACTTGTGCCCTCACAACAGATAATATTCCTGGGTGCCAGCTTGAACACAATGGCCCAGATGGCTTATCTCAGGCCAGACAAGCAAGGACAACTGACTCAATATTTTTAATTAATGGCAACAAAGACCCAACTCCCTGCAAGAAATATTCTGCAGGCCTTGGGCTACATGGCATCTTGCATACTACTAATTCCATATGCCAGACTGCAATGGTACCTAAAGAGTGTATGGTCTCAACACTATCAAAGTTTGGAAACAGTTATACCACTAATTCCTTGCCTACAACAGGAGTTTCGATGGTGGGCACAAGCTTGTCACCTCAACAAGGGACAGCCTTTCACTCAACCCACAGCCAGGCAAACACTGACAACAGATGCATCGGATTATGCCTGGGGAGCATACATGGCAGGAAAATGTATCCAGGGCGAGTGGCCCACAGAGCAAAAACATCTCCACATCAATCAAAAAGAGATGCTAGCTGTACAAAATGCTATTATAGCTTTCAAGGACCTGCTGCATCCAGGACAATTACTACTAAAGACAGACAACACCACAGTTATGTGGTACATAAACAAGCAAGGGGGCACACACTCCTACCCCCTCTGCAGACAAGCCATGACCTTGGGGAACACAGCTCTAAACTACCAAGTTCATCTGCAAGCACAATTCCTGCCAGGAGAGAAAAACACACTGGCAGACGACCTAAAGCAGAAACATCATAGACCCCCACGAATGGGAATTGAACCCGCAAATATTCAGAATGACAGCACATAAATGGTGGAGCCTGGACATAGATCTGTTTGCTTCCCCAATGAACTGCCAATTACAGAAATTCTGCACAAGGAGCTACCATCCACAAGCATGGAAAGTAGATGCCCTCTCATTCAGCTGGAAAAAACTACAAGTATACGCTTTCCCTCCTTTATCTCTCCTTCCAAATGTACTCATAAAAGCCAGGCTGGAAGAGCCAAAGATGATCCTGATTGCACCAGACTGGCCACGCCAGCACTGGTACCCAATCTTAAAGAACTTAGCACAAGAACCACCCTGGATTTTGCCTCAAATCCCACAGTTGCTGACACAGCACAACAATCAGATACTTCACAGCCAGCTAAAGACCTTAAATCTAGCTGCATGGAACATTCCTTAGTCAAGCAAGCAATGCCTTTCTCCAAAGCTGCTATGGATGTCATTCTGGAGGCCAGAAGGCCTAGCACCAGGAAAGCATACTCGAATAAATGGAAGAGATTCTGTGCCTGGAACCAAGTGCACAGCCTTGACTCTCTTGTCCCAAACATTCCTCAGATACTTCAATACTTAACTGAGATGCTGGACAAGGGCCTCTCCTTTTCATCCATCAAGATCCACGCCTCAGCTATTTCTGCTCATTACAACATGGATCCACCAATTTTTTCTAATCCTTTGCTCAAACAGTACCTCAGAGGGGCTAAAAACATAAGACCGCCCCGTAGAGCACCTACATCAACTTGGGACCTCAACTTTGTTTTGTAAAAATTAACTTTACCTCCTTTTGAGCCAGCTAACACAGCAGAATTAAAATACATCTCTTGGAAAACTGCTCTGCTACTGGCATTAACATCAGCACGAAGAGTTTCAGAATTACAGCACTAATGGCAGTTTAACCTTTCCTCATCTTCCACCAGGACAGGGTGTCTTTAAGAACTAACCCTACGTTTATGCCAAAGGTGGTATCAAGTGTGGCTCTAAACCAAACTATTCACTTGCCAACTTTTTATCCAAAACCACAGAACAAAGGGGAGAGGCTACTACATTCTTGGGACATTCACAGACAGCTATGCTTCTACTTGGACAAAACCAAAGCTTTCAGAAAATCTGAGCAATTATTGGTAGCATACGCTGCAGGAGCACAGGGAAAAGCCATTTCAAAGCAGACTATTTCAAAATGGATAGGACACTGTATACGTTTCTGCTATACCCACCAAGAGAAACCTGCACCTAGCAGCATTAGATCTCACTCCACCAGGGCAACAGCCACTTCAACTGCCTACCTCAGAGGAGTACCTACCAAGGATATTTTGGAAGCAGCAACATGGAGTTCTGTGCATACCTTTGCCAAACATTACCATTTGCCTTTATACTCCAAATCCAGAGCTGGCTTCACCACTGCTGTACTGCAGGGCCTTATAGCCACCCCTAATGCCTTATAGATCCAGCCTTCCTACCTCAGCTTTGGGATTCCACCCAATTGTAATGACTGCAGCAGTGTAACACGATGAACATAGTATAGTTTTGTACCTACCACAAATGTAGATGTTCGAGTGTAAACACTGCTGCAGTCCAGGTTACCCTCCCTCCTTCCTCTCTTACATTCTGGTACCTACCTAAGTCATTTACCCTTTATTACCTATGGGGAGCATTTGCTGGTAACTAAAATGGTTGTTTGCTTTTCTTTTGTATATTTTACTATCAATTTGAATTGCCTACCTATTTGGGGGCACCTGACATCTGGGGCAAGAAAAACTGAAGAAAATGGCGTCGGCTGCATCTTATATACCCCTGTCGCACTAACATCAGGGAAGAGGTGACAGCAACCGACGCCGGACCAAGACTTTGGAATGCAGGCCGAGTGGGGAACAGCCTGATGGCAGGATAACCCAAGTGTAATGACTGCAGCAGTGTTTACACTCGAACATCTACATTTATGGTAGGTACAAAACTGTACTTTCAACCTCAGCCTGTCCACAGGCTACGTGCCCATAGAATGGCGCACAGCAATGGTTATTCCACTCCACAAAGGAGGGGCCACAACTGACCCTGGTAACTATCATCCCATAAGCCTGATTAGCTTGGTCTGCAAGGCTATGGAGCGCATCATCATGGAACTCATTAACAAAGACATTGGGAACCTCCAAACACTTGACCTGACCCAGTTCGGCTTTGTTAAGGGCAGATCATGCCTACTAAACCTGGTTGACTTCTTTGAGACAGTCACCAAGGCCATAGACAAGGGAAAGGTGGTTCACACAGCCTACCTTGATCTCGCCAAGGCATTTAACCATTCCTCACTCGGGTATTATAGAAAAACTCACCAGCCTGAACATAAACCTCTACGTCACAAGATGGGTTGCCAACTGGCTTACAGACAGAACTCACATGGTAAGAATAGCGGGCTCCAGGTCCGACTCTAAACCAGTCACAAGTGGTGTCTCGCAAGGCTTAGTTTTGGGAACCCTATTGTTCGGCATATATTTCTCAGAAGTACAGGCAAACACAGGAGGACTATGGCTAACCAAGTTTGCTGATGACTGCAAACTGGGAGCCATAATTGACTCTCTGGCTGACACGGACATCCTTCAAAAAGGCCTTACTTAGATAGACACCTGGTGTTAAAGTCATGGCCTCAAGCTAAATACCAAAAAATGCATAGTCATCCCATTTGGGGAAACAAAACACCCACGAATTAACACATAGGTAGCAGCCCCCTTAATACAGAAGAAGTAATAAGAGATCTGGGGACCCAGGTAGATAGTAATCTCTCCTTTGACAATCATATTGCCAAAGTAGTTAGGAAATCCTTCTATGTGGCCGATCTAATTACTAAGGGATTCACATCTAGAAATAAAGAGGTTATAGTTCCCCTCTACTCGTCACTCATCAGACCCATCATAGAGTACAATGCCCCATTTGGGATGTACCTCACAGGACACTTCCAATAGCTGGAAAGACCACAAAAGCACCTCACCAAGAGGATTACTGGCCTCAAACATATGTCCTATGCAGCTCATCTGAAAAAAACTCTGGCTGTACTCAATGGCATATCGCTTACTCAGAGGTGATCTCTGCCTGACTTACAAAGCCATGTCCAACTCAGAATTGATGGACATGCTCCACCTAAAGAAATCCAAGTCACTGCGAGCCACGCGCTTTAGTGAGCTAAACCTCACCACAATAATAAATAGAACATACTGGAGGGATAGATTCCTGTCACAGAGACTCCCCTTGCTTTGGAACAAAATTCCTAACTACATTAGGCAGAGCCCCTCACTAACACTCTTCAAGAGAAGCCTTGATGAGTGTTTGGGTAACAGAAAATACACCCCTGGGATCACATCATTGGCTCTGCTTGACAGAGGCTCAGTTAATTAATCAATGGGGTGGCGAAAGCCAACACACTCTGGCTAGGCTCATAAATGCCCTCGGGCAGATAGCCTAGTACCTACCTATGAACCTATGAACCAATGTAGTGCAATGAGTGATCACACAACCATTTATGACTATTGTTTGCAGTAATGCAGCTTTGTCTTATCTCTGTATGGTGTTCAGTCTTCTCTTATCTGAGCAGTAATCTGAGACATGCAGTCTGTAAGGTGTTTTGTATTACTGTCCTTAAAATGGCAGAGAATATTAAATGGCAATAATATACAGTTTTCAACAAATGCAGGTGAAGTTGGATGTTACTGAACAGAAACTGTGAAATATGTGCTGCTTATCTACATTTAAAACCTTGATACAAAGTACTTTTACACATTGTAAGTCAAACCTGGCAGACACACCCACTGGAGGTGTGGGAGTCTGACTTGTTGTGTTTTCCTTCTCCCTACCAGTAATCATTCACAGTTCCAATCCATTAGCAACAAACACTGAGCAACAAATTTGTGATTCTGCAATTCTAATGAGTTTACACCTCATTTGCATCTTCACTGTGCTCACTAGGGTTGCCAAATTTTCATTTAAAAAATTCTGGACATGTACGTAAAAGCAAAATGCATGTAATTTTGGTACTTGACATGCAAAATACATAACCTCCATGACTATTTGTATTGCCTTTTCTAAAGTAAGGTTAACTTTAAGCTCTAAATTTTGAGACAGTTCATCATCCAGCCCAATCACAATCCTGTCCCTTATTTGTTCATCTTAGTGCTGTTAGAACCCACTATTTTCTGCTTATACATACAGTCTATTAACACTCATCTGTTGCATGTACACATCAGCAAAACTATGCTGTCTCGTGTATTGTATATGTGTGTGTGTGTGTGTGTGTGTGTATGTGTGTTTGTTTGTATATGCTCATCTGAGTTTCAGTGTATGTGAGAGACACTGTGTCTCTCTGCCTCTGCATCTGATTGTATGTTTATATACATGCATACACACACACACACACACACACACACACACACACACACACACACACACACACACACACACACACACATCTATATGTGTGTGTATGCATGTTAGCTTGATTTTGTGTGTAGGTGTGTCTGATTATATGTATGCCCTGGAAGGACAATTAGACAATGGACTGCCTGTAAAATTGTTGTCTTTACTTATTTATTTTTTATTACTATATTATTTTGTATATATTTTGATGTAAAATAGTTCCTCTACCTAATCTTTCAAAATTGCTGTAGTATATGTAAATGGTGTTGGAGGAAGCATTTTACATGCAGAATATAACACTTTTAAAAATACCCAGGTATTTATTTTTTCATCCCTTACTCCTAAATGTTTGGTTTGTTGCCAGTCACTAGATATTAAAGTTACTAAATAATGACATAAATTTGAGTATCAAACTTTTATTTCCTTCAGAAAATTCATGCTAACACAAATCAATTTATTTAAGTGAGTTTGTAATTTTATAAGAACAATAATTAAAATCTGTTCCTATTTTTGAGCCTTTGCTCCCCCTTTATTTTAGGCTTTATCCAGATTTCTTCAGCTGACAGGCCCAGATGTATGCCAACCTCTTCACTACTGCTGACAGTAGTAGATCTCGCTATCTCTCTCTTTCTCACACACACACACACACACACACACACACACACACACACACGCACACACACACACACACGCACACACACACACACGCACACACATTCTGGTTCATTACACATGGGCTTGGGATGGATGTGTCATCCAAGTTTTTGTTAAATGTATTGTTAATGGACATATAAAGGGCCAAAACTTTTTCACCTCATCTGGTACTGTTAATTATGATGATGGTGTCTTTACCTTTTGTTTAACTTGTTATCAAAGACAAAAAAACTTTCTTTGCCTCCTATCAATGTAGCCCACACAACAAGCCCCAAAAAGTCTTGTCTAGCATAAATAAAATCCTCCACCCTGGTAATCCTCCTACCCCCAACCCATTCCCTCTTAATACTGCCTAAGAGACTGCTACTCTCTTAAACAATTACTTTATTGAAACTATCCAAACACTAACTCCAAATACTGCCACCTCTCTACCCTCTCATCCCAGACCTCCTTCCTCTAACACATTCTCCCTTCATCCAGTTTCCACTGACTTTATCAAATCACAACTAAATAAACTTAAGCCATGCTCCCCCTCTGTTAACAATTTATCTTCTCACTTCCTTAAAATTGCTGCCAGTGCTATTGCTTACCCTGTCTCTATTCTTATCAATCATTCTGTTACTGAATCTCTCATTCCAGACTTGTGGAAATCCTTCTACACAATCCCTCTTCACAAAGTAGGTAACTCCACTGACCCATCCAATTATCATCCTATATACTATCCCCCTTTCCAAAATTCTGGAAAAGTGTGTCCACACTCAACTACTGACACACCTGCTTCATAATAACCTTCTTACTCCCAGCCAACATGTCTACAGACCTCAGACTAGCACTTCAACAGCTCTGCTCTCCTTTACCCAAACAGTATCAGAAGCCCGTGACAATAATTTACTAGTTTCCTATCTTTTCCTTGACCCTTCCAAAGGTTTTGATACTGTCGCCAACTGTAAACTAATTAATAAACTCTATGACCTTCATCTCTGTGCCCCATCTTTAAGCTGGTTCTCTAGCTACTTATCTAATAGAAAACAGCCCATTCGCTGGAAAACTGTCACCTCCCCACTCCTTCCTGTCTACACTGGTGTACCCCAAGGCTCAATATTAGGACCTCTTCTTTTCAATATTTTTACCAATAGTCTATCCTCTGCCTCCAACCTCTCTTCCCTCTTACAATATGCTGATGACTCCACTCTTATTACCACTGCCCATAGTATCCCAGAACTCCTTGCTCTTACTCAGGATACCTTTACATCCATCGAAACCTGGCTTACCCACAATCAACTGATTCTAAACCCAAAGACAAAACTTCTACTTTTTCTTCCCAAAATGCTAGCACCTCACAAATCTAATTTCTCAATTACCTCCCATAACAATACAACCATTGGAGCTGAACCCTATACAAAATTACTTGGCGTTATAATTGATGATGAATTAAAATTCGACATACACATCCATCATTCCATAAAAAAGAAACAGAAACTTGGTCTCCTTTACTGGAATCAAAACTACTTCCTTCTTCCTCCAAACCCTACTTAGCCCTGTCTCTCTTATTACCCTGTCTTCTGTATGCTGCTCCAGTTTTCACCAACCTACAATCTTCCCTTCTGTCCAAATTAGATACATACAGTGAAGTAGCTAGATCCGCCTCTAATCTTCCTAGCAAATCCCACCACTGCCTTGCCCTTAAATCATTACAATCATCTTAATTCCCTAAACAATTCTCTCTTTCTCAACTGTACATCACACACTCAATTCTGTATAATCCCACATCCTGTCCCTCCATCTCTAACATTGTGTCCTGCTATAAATCGTGTTGTCAGCTTTGCAAATCTGACAAACACCTTCTTAACATCTATAAGCCATCAAAAAATATTGGCAAATCCCTGTTTAAGTACTCTAGCACACACCTGGAATTCCCTTCCATTGAAAATAAGAAGCATCCCTCACAAGCTTCAATTCAAACAAGAACTCACACACTATCTTCTTAACACCTGGTCCTGCCCTTTCCAAGCACATACCTGACTTCTGATTATTTTCTTTCTTTACTCCATTTCTGATCACTTCAAGTGTCTCATAGCTTCATAGGTTCATAAGTTGGAACTAGGCTATCGGCCCTAGGGCCTATACAAGCCTTTGTTGTGTCTTTTTGACTTTTCCCGGTTAGTGGTCGCCACAGTGGAACTCGGGTCCACTAATGATTGGTAGTTGAGTTTTACGTGTCGAGTTACCAGCCCTGATGCACAACCTTCAATTAAGGTACACCCATTCACGCATGTCTCCATGCAGAAAACGCTCTAGCTAAGAATCGAACCGGAGAGCATCTTACTGCAAGGCAACAACGCTACCGCAGCACCACCACCGCAGATAGGGCCTATACAAGCCTAGCCATAACAATTCCCTGGCTATTTCTTCCCACACTATTTACTTCCCTGGACCCCTGTCTAGCAGGGCGACTGACATGATCCCCGGGGTGAATTTCCTTTCTCCCATCCAATCATCAAGGTTCCTTTTGAAGAGGGCCAAAGAGGTGCTCTTCTTGACATGTATGGGCAGTCTATTCCAGAGTCTGGGGAGTCACTGGGTCAGGAACCTATCCCTCCAGCATGTTTTGCTTATTGTGATGACAAGATTTAGATCCCTGGAGCATGTGGCTCTGAGGGATTGGGATTTCTTTAAGTGTAGCATGTCCAACAGCTCTGGATTTGACATGGCCTTGTATGTTAAGCAGAGATCACCTTGGAGTAGACAATATGTGACAGAGTATAGCTGGTGTTTTATAAGGCGGTCAGCATAGGGCATCTGCTTTAGGCCTGTGATTCTTTTAGTGAGGTATTTCTGTGGCCTTTCCAGTTGTTGCAGATGTCTTGAGAAGGACATACCAAATGGGGCATTGTATTCTATAATGGGTCTAATGAGGGATGAGTACAGTGGGACAATGACCTCCTTTTTTCTGGATGAAAAGCCCTTAGTGATGAGGTGTGCCACATAGAAGGATTTCCTGACTGTTGTGGCGATGTGGTTATTGAAAGTGAGACCACTATCCACCTGTGTCCCTAAGTCTCTTATCACATTTTCGGTGTTTAGTGTACTGCCACCTATGTGATAATTCATGGGTACATGTTTTTTCCCAAAGGGGATAACTATACATTTCTTGGCATTGAGCTTGAGCCCATGGCTCTTGCACCAAGCATCTGTTTCTGTAAGGCCCTTTTGTAGAGTATCCACATCATTTGGGGATTCAATAATGCCTCCCAGTTTGGAGTCATCTGTGAACTTTGTTAGCCAGAGTCCCTTAGTGTTGGCCTGTACTTCAGAGAAGTAGATGCCAAACAAGAGAGGTCCCAGGACTGAATCCTGAGGTACTCCACTTGTCACTTGTCTGGAGCTAGATTTGGAGTCAGCTACTTTTACAGTGTGGGTTCTGTCAGTAAGCCAGTTGGCAACCCATCGAGTGATGTAGGGATTAATGCCCAGCTTAGTAGGTTTATCTATGATTCCAGAGTGGGGGATGGTGTCAAAAGCCTTGGCGAGGTCCGGATAGGCTGTGTGGACTGCCTTACCCTCATCCACGGCTCTGGAGACTGATTCAAAGAAGTCAATAAGGTTCAGGAGACAAGATCGGCCCTTCATGAACCCAAACTGGGTGGGGTCCAGTGTTTTAAGGTTAACAATGCCTTTGTTTATAAGTTCCATGATAATACATTCCATGGCCTTGCAGATCAGGCTTGTCAGACTGATGGGGCAGTAGTTCCCGGGATCCAAGGTAGATCCCCCCTTGTGATCTCTCTCTCTCTCTTTTTCTACCTGCTTTCTTCTTTTCTAACTCTTCCAACACTACATTTTAGAACATCCAACAATCTGCTCTTGTAAATACTCCTACTCAGGACCTACATGTGCTGCAATTGTATTCATTTAATTTTTTTTGATATTGTTTATCTCATTTTATTTAATGTCTCTTGTCATTATTACTATTGTAGTGGAAGTCCTATGTAAATTTGAAAATTTAACTTTGTATTAGTTACTGTTTTTTTGTCTCTTTTTGGATTGTCTTGTATATGTAATTGGAACTTTTTTCCTTGGGTCTCCACTAAAAATAGGCCTTTGGCTCAGTTGGACCAACACGATTAATAAATGACAATAAATAAATAATAAATAAAGTTCTTCCCAGAACATCCTCCCTAAGAAGTGTGGAGTCATCTTCACATGGTAAGCCAAACATTTTTATTTCAGTACTGATGAGCAGTTCACAGAAATACTTATTTTATCTGTATATATGATGTGTGTAGCAGGGGTCTATATTAGATGGTCAAAATGGCATTACAGTGAATGCCGTTTTGGTGACACATAAAGAGTGAAATGCTTAAACAGCGAAAGCTCAGGTCAGCAATTTTTTTTCCTAGGGAAAAAAAATTGCTTGGACTGAGCCATGACATTACCCTTTACCCCACTGTAGTGCGATCTCGGAGTTGGTATATTTATTTAGGGAGTGTGTGGGGGCACAGCCTCCCACATTGGGAGGTGTTGGTGGTGAAGCCCCCCACTTTAAATTGTTTTAACTGGTGTTTTAGCTAGTGTGTGTCTGTGTGTGGCTGGGGTGACCTTGCCAGTGGTGGTGGGATGTGTGCCCTTTCCCCTTGTTTTCTTAGGCTGATGTTGTGATGCATGGCACAGATGGTGAAGATTTCAGTACATGTATGTGGATTGTATTGCAGGGCTTCCGAGATGTATCTAGGCACCGGAACCATGACTTTAGCAGCCCAAACACATGCTCAATGATATTTCTGGTTTGAGTGTGTGCCTCATTATAGCATTCTTCAGTTAGTGTGTGCACACTTCTGATGGGTGTCATCAGCCATGGTTCTCGTGCATAACCTGCATCCCCAAGTAAATGACCCTGTGGGATATCACTCCTAGTAAACATCTGATACAGTTGGAGTTGTGCCAGATACATAAGTTGTGGTACCTGCCTGGGTTGCCAGCACCCACATTCAGGATGATTCAGTTAGTGTCACACACAACTTGGAATTTAATGGAGTGAAAGCCCTTTCTATTTATGTTGACCCTTTCCTGTTCCCTGGGTGGTGCTTTGATTTCTGTATGTGTACAGTCTATGGCACCCAGTACTTCAGGGTAGTGTGCGACAGGGTAGAACTCTTGCATATCTGTGGCCCTGTCCTCAGGTATACAGGGAAAATATATGTAGTCACTGGCATGTTGGAGCATAGCATTCAGGAACTGATGGAGGATCCTGGATGCTGATGCCTGTGACACCCCATCATGTCGCCTGATGGTCTCTGAAACGTTCTTGTAGCTAAAATTCTAAGTGCTACACATACCTTTGTCTTCACCAGTATTGATAGACCTCGGTTTGCCCTTGGTCTGAGTTGAGAATGACAGGGGTTGCAGGGTCCCTATATCATGTCTCTATCCACCCTGTAGCAATCTACAATTTCCACTTCATGCAGATTGTGATAAGTTAAATGGTGTCTAAAAACTCCCCTGGGATTCCACCTGTGTCCCTGCTGGACAGGGACATCAGGTGTTGCATGGGCTAAACTCTTGGCTAGGCTTATAAGGGCCTCAAGGAAATAGCCTAGTAACCTCCTATGATTCTTCTCCTTCTTGGCCATGGTCTATTAGCAGCAGCAGCCTATTGTACATACACATGAATAAAAGAAACAGCAGCACCTAACATTCCACAGGATTCATGAAACTTGGCGCAAGGACGGTGTTAGCCTTGCACCGACAGTGTGGCATAGAGATGGCGCAGCAGCACCATATGCATATTAATGAAGGTGCGCTGCCGCAACGTCCGCATGCACAGGAAACGTGCGCGAGTGCAGGGGGCATGTCTAAGCGCTGCACGGAGGCATGAACATGTCAGCTGCAGATGTGCAACTTAAAATGCTGACTAGTACAGCCTGCCTCTAATAGTAATCACGCCTGTCAGTGTCCGTGGATTCTGAAATGTATGCAAAGCATACAAGACAGTTCCGCGAACATCAAAATAAAAAGTAAACACAAAGGCATGTAGCTGAATATTGAGCCCCCGTCCCTCGAACAAATGACATTTAAAATCCCGTGCCCGTATTTCATTGTAGTGTTGATTGTTATACTAAGTGGAAGCGAAGCTTAGTGTGTTTGCGAGCTGCTGCCCTTTGCTAAGCCTAGCCCAATGGTTAGGGTTACCACCTGTCCCACTTTGTGAGGGTCAGTCCCTCTCTGGGCATTTGTGTCCTTACCAAAAATATTAAAAATGGCAAATGCCCTGCGATTGTAGGACATAATTATTTCCCATATTTTATGTAATAGTTGCATAAAATAGTTATTTCTGTATCTAAAATACCTAAATGTTACAAGAAACAGAATAAGCAACTAAATTGCTACAAAAATAAGCTTTTATTTAGGCAAAAAAGTAAAGTTCTATCCTTTGTACTGACTGTGGGTATGTGTCAGCCTGTAAAATATGATGTGTGTCCTGAAAATGTCCCACTTTGGCCATTTGAAAAGGTGGCAACCCTACCAATGGTTAGAGCATTCGCTCAATATCTGCCCATTCGCAGTCTAAGTCGTCCTTGTCTGGATGGCCCAAAGATGAATGAGTATTAGCCGAGTCTACCTACCATGTCATGAAAGATAAGTATTTGCGTGTACCTATGTGTGTGAAGTACAGCATGTGGAAGATCAAATATGCTAAGGTTGTCCTCACAACCATATTGGTAGCAGAGATATATAGAGTACGCAATGTGTACTGCTGTCTGTGCCATGTGCCATCAACCAGAGAAGGGATGGATGGTGTGTTTGTGGAATATGGGGGGTTGATGGGTAATGTAATAATTCGCCAAGGGGAGTCTGGGTTGGATGTACAATAGGTGAACTGGAGGTGTACAAGGGAGCAGTAGGTGAATCAGAAAGGAAACCAAAGAACATACATTCACATCTGCAATACACCCTGACAGGCCATACTGCAGAACACAGTCCCACAAACATATGAGCATTAAAATGTGCGATACACATGTACAGAAACATTACCAGCTCACACCCACATAATGGTCTGGCCGGAACTGAGCTATCCATCCCCAACACACCTAGATACATAATTGAATACTCATCATCCCCTCCACAGCACACACCCCCCTTGCTGAACGTCCACCAAAACCACCCATACTCGGGCTGCTAGCTTGGCGCAGCCATATCTGCATATAGTGCCCTCTACCCACATCTAGTAGGCAGTCTCACCCTAGGCAGTCTCAGGCTTGCAAACTAGGTATCCCATGCATGCATAACCCTACCACATTTTCAAATAGCCAGAAGAATGGGGTTCATCGTCCACAATTTTTGGGCATCCCTCATAGGATAAGTGTCTGTTCTCAAGATTAGACTTTGTGGCATAACACGATGTCCATCTCTGTTGACATCTGGGCACAAGTCAGATTAGCAGTACTTGTCCACAACCCTGCTCAGCCTCTACCTGGTCCTGCAGAACCTATGACCTGAGATTAAACACCTGACCATGATGCATGTCTCCCCACGTGTATTATCGGGAATATATACCTTTCACATGTTCCCATGAAGCTTCCTCATAGCCATCTTCCAAATAGTACATGTCCACAAATTGTATACCCCATCCAGGTTCCTCGTCGTAATGATGCACACAACCCCTGTACACAAACGGTACAAGTACCTCCCGTATGCGGTTGTTTATATACATGGCCATGTATAACTCCAGATATGTAATCATTTATCTATAAATGTACATACTTATATTCACATAGCTACACATCACACATACATGCATATAAGTAGTTGTCAAGTATGTGTCCTATTCATAAATATGTATACTTGCAAATGTATACATATGCCTCTCAAAAACATATGAACAGTAACATGTACTATACATATGTACACCAACCGACTGTCACATTTGTTGCCAGTACTGTGGAATGCCTGTAGTAAAGTCATATATCCTAATTACGATCCATACAAAATGTATCACAGATGGTTTAGTGGTAAAACCAGTGACTATGATGTTCCTGTTCCCGGGTCCAAGCCATGCAAGGGCTGCTAATTTTATATGATGCCCAGAATAATGGCAGTTGGATATAGGGTGATTAATGTGCTTTAAAGCAGACATAAGCGGGTATGCGCGACAGTAAGTGGCGGTCATTCAACAGTATGGGAAATGTAAATAAGCATGTAGGTGTATATGCAAGTGTATGTACAGATATATATATATATATATATATATATATATATATATATATATATATATATATATATATATATATATATATATATATATATATATATAAAACCATGAAGAATGAACATGGCCACAATAAAGCAGTCATAATTAATGGGAAGGGAAACAGCAGTGGAACCCCCCCCCATAGTATTTAGTGCTGTCATATCAAGCTGCCCAGAGGTGAGCAAACCTCCTGCATCTCCAACCACAGGTAGGATGCTAACAGTGGAACTAACTTTGCCCATGTGCTAAATCTGACTTTCAAACAGGTACAGAGCAGTCCCAATCACCACTCGGACAAGCTGAAAACCAGAGAATTAATTGAACACCCTGACCATTATATGAACGCATGTCCCAGGACTATAAGCTTGGGACATCTGAATATACTTGGAGTGAGCCAACATATGGGACATGTCTAGCTCAGTAGAGAGTAGCGCATGTGTAGTGGTGTGGTTTATTTCCAACCAGAGAATGGATGACTGCTGTGTTAGTGATGTTTTGCTGTGTTTGTTCTGGTAACTATGAACCATGGGTATACATGCAAATGAAGCAGCACAGCAATAGTGTAGTGGTTAGAGCATCCGCCTATCGAGCAGACGTTGCCGGTTTGACTGCAGCACACACCATTTAAGATGTGTAATCCATATACAAGCATATCTTGCTAATTTTATGCTGTATAATGATATAATACCATTGAAATGTGAACTGGGGTGACGTATCACAGTAAGAACGCAGAAGGTGTTTGCGTGACGGGAAATGGTGGGTAAACGGAAAACCACTGCTGAAAAGTGTTGTACTCACCCTTTGTCCAATGGCCATTGTTCTGCCCAACAACACAATAAACTGCCTCGGCCAGGCTCAATGCCAGGACCCTACACATCACAATCAATGTGATTTACCACTAAGCCACGGCAGTTATACCTAACTCTGATGTTATCACAAACATAGCAGACAGCACAGTCATTCAACAGTATGATCAAAGTAATTAATCATGTAGATGTATATGCATGTGTACGTACACACACACACACACACACACACACATATATATATATATATATATATATATATATATATATATATATATATATATATATATCTACAGAACGAACATGGTAACAAGAAAGCATTCATAATGAATGTGAAGGAAAACAGGAGCGGAACACCCGTATTATCTAGTGCTTGACATATCAAGCTGGCCAGAGGTGAGCAAACCCCCTGCGTCTCTAACCACAGGTAGGATGCTAACAATCGAACTAACTCTGTCCACGTGGTAAGTCTGACTTTCAAACTGGTACAGGGCAGTACCGATTCCCAGTCAGACAAGCCTAAAACCATATGAACACCCTGACCATCATATGAATGTATGTGCCAGGACTATAGGCTTGGGAAGTCAGAATATACTTGGAGTGAGTCAACATGAGGGATGGGTCCAGAGCAGTAGGGAATGACGCATGTGTAGGGATGTGGTTTTCCTAACTGGAGAATGGATGCCTGCTGTGTTAGTGACGTGTTGAGGCATGTGTATGGAAAACTATGAACCATGGGTATACATATAAATGAAGCAGCATACTAATAGTGTAGTGGTTGGAGCATCCACCTAACAAACAGGCATTCACGGTTCAAGTTCGACTATAGCACATATCATTTTCCATGTGGAATGAATGTCGTCCTGCTGTAAAACCTACATAATAACATGTAAAAGTGAACTTGAGTATCGCATGGAATTTTTAACCAGATCATTTCAA
>NC_056741.1:355262755-355298650 GCF_019279795.1 Protopterus annectens
ATATACTATCCCCTGTTATAGCACGTACTTGTTGGACCAACCCTGCCACTGACAGTGGCTGGAGAGGAATTGTTGGGTTCAAAGTCCTTATATAGCATCCCTTGTGGTGTATGAGGTGTTTGCTTTGTGACCTACAGCAGTACACACATAAATACTACAAGCATTACTATGCTCAACAATACATCACTACAAGATAACTGTTTTTACTATATGCATTGCATACACTTTAATTATTACAGAACAGGTACTACATACACAGACATAGTGAATGTTCTACATACCTTATTAGTAACCCAAGGTGTCGTTGACTGTTATTTCAATCTTTTTCAGTTTGTTTTTCAATCATCTTTGTAATATTCTGCTGGTATATACAGATGGTTTGAATGTGTGACAAGCCATCCTTTTATAGTTAAATATCAGTAACATGTGCTATCCTGACCACCAATTGGTGTTCCAAAGTAGTTAATTAGATGCACATCAGCTGTGCAGCTACTCCAGTAGCCAATACCATGGCAACAGTGGTGTATAATTGAGTACTCAAATTGGGCATTGTCCCTTTGCCTTCCTTTCGAGGAAGACGGCCTGGATGTGTTGTTTGTGATGTATTGCAACAGCTATATGGAGACACACAGAGATATATTAGCTTCATGACTCCTGTGGATTGTGTCTAATGCCTAGAAGATGTTATTCTACATGTGAGTACAGCTGTTATATTTCAAAACATTGCTACTTATGCAGGGTTTGTTTGTACCTGATACTTCTGCAGATGTTTCAGTCTGGCAAGGAAGTTTGAGCAGCTCAAGGCTGTATGGCTATGCATATAATGTTAGGTGGTTTACAGTGTGCTCACCGGACATCTTTGGTTTGGTGTAAATGTGTATCATACTGTGCTGTTAATCAGTAATTGGTAACACTTCCTGGTGTACACACAACCCCCTGAAATGGGATTAGTGCAAACAAACCCTGTAACGTCAGCAGCTGTTCCATTGTATGATAGCAACTATTTCACATAGGGCCATGTTAGTGTGTCTCTGACAAGGTATGTTAAGGCTTCTGCAGATGTCGTACAGTGAGTGAATGATTTGTGATGTTATTACAGTATGTTTTGTAATTGGTTTGGGTGTGGGGGAGATGTTGGTGGGTGTACATAGCAGATGAAGGTGTGTAGGAACTGCTTTTATACATATTCAATATGTGTGTGAGGGTTCCTTCCCTATTTGAACACCTATCCTTTAGTGGACTAATACTATGGTAATTGCAGGCTGATTCATTAAGGTGCTGTTAAATGGTTCCAGTATAGCATGCAAGTGATGTTAGTCCTTGAATCCTTTCGGCAATACATCGGAATGTAATAAAATGTTGTTACATGAAAGCTGTCTGTGTATTTCTGTCATAGGTATTTGCAGTCACTGGAGTTGTGTTGGTGACTAACCCTCTTTGGCTTAGGTTGCCACCTTTTCAAACGGCCACAGTGGGACATTTATGGGACACACATCAGATTTTACAGGCTGACACATACCCACGGTCAGTACAAAGGATAGAACTTTACTTTTTTGCCTAATAAAAGCTTATTCTTGTAGCAGTTTAGTTTCTTATCCTGTTTCTTGTAACATCTGGTATTTTAGATACAGAAATAGCTATTTTATACAACTATTACATAAAATATGGGACATAATTATGTTCTGCAATCTCAGGACATTTGCCATCTTTAATATTTTTGGTCAGGACACAACCGCCCAAAGAGGGACTGTCCCTCGCAAAGTGGGACAGGTGGTAAACCTATCTTTGGCTCATGTCCATAGCACATATTTGTAATAGTGTATAGGCATATACTCTCCATATCCTTTGTTCATATAGTTTGGTCATGGCGGAATGTGTGATTGCTATGGTCCATGTTATACTCATATATAAACACTTCAACCGCTGTATACGGGATACCTACAGAATCCCGAATGCACACAATTCCGATGCCTACAGTACCGAGGCCAGACTCCCAAACCCCACATTACCGAACACTCAAACTCGCGACAGTCAAACTCACAAAAGTAACACAAACACAGAGCACACACACGCACACACAGACACACTGCTACCCACCACATCCAAACAAACCATCCTACACTACGTATGAGTGGGTGGGCAATCCCCCTTACACCCCCCGATGTGGGTGGCTGCACCCCCACACCCCCCCTACTTTAATATTCTACCTCCTAGATTGCACAAACAGACACACAAAGCAAACCCACACCGACACATTACAGTCCCCCAGAAACACACAACACACTCAGAACACACACTTACACACACTAAAGCCCTCAGTAACCTACCTGAACCGCAACACCAGAAGTACTAACTAAAATTCCCTTAACATCGGGATTTTAAAACTCGTGCTTCTGGTGTTTCGGTACTGTGGTCTTTCGGTCTTTAAGCCTCGTGATTACGCGCGTTGGTATTTCAAGCATTCGGTATTTGGTAGGTATCCCGTTTATATGTACCTCCATGGTTGTGTAGATGTTGTTAACCTATCTATATATCTACATATATATCCCTATATATCGACATATATCTCTCTCTTCCTCTCTTTCTATGTATATATATATATATATATATATATATATATATATATATATATATATATATATATATATATATATATATATATATATATATATATATATATATGTATATATATATATATATAGCATACACCTTTCTTGGGTACATGGCGGTTTGTCCTACCTCCACACAATCCTCCCTTTTGTGTTTTAACCTGTCACACTACACAACTGCTGCTGGTACATCTCAGGTAGCTTAGTGGTAGGTTGTTGTGAAGATTGTGTACATGGTTGCATGTTCTAATCCTGGCAGTGGTCATTTTACCTCTCAGAGCAGGCACTGGTAGTGCAAGGGTGATTAACAATTTCAGTGGTTGTGAGCGGCTTTGCGCATGATCTACATGATGTTCAGCAAAGGTTAAACCTGTGTGGTGCTTATATGTGTAGTCATGTTTAAGCGCCGCTTACCAGCACTTACCGGCACAATAACCCACTAACATCTCCTTAAAAGTGCTTTAATAACCTGCATCCTACATCCCTTATTCAGGACCTCAAAATGACATAACAGCCCTTGCAGGTCTTGAAACTGGGACCATGAACACCACAGTCACTGGCTTTACCACTGAGGCATCTGAGATTTGTACAACTTTTATGGTGTTTAGTATGTACAGTGTACTACAGCCATTCTTCACTACTGCAAACAAATGTGCAAGTCAGTTGGTGTACATATGTATGATACCTGTTAATGTTCATATGTTTGTTGAAGTCAGTGATGCAATGTGACCTGACAGGGTGTATTATGGAAGAGAATGGTTCTTGTTTTGTGTCCTTTTTACATTGTGCCCATACTCCATGTGTACCCCTCCAATTCACGTAATGGACATCCGACACGGGCCCTCCTTGATGCATATTCCATTAGCCAGTGGTCCTCCCCCACACCAGTCTCCACATACACAGCAACCACTGCATCTATGGGGAATTAGGTTAATATTAATAGTTTTAATACCAGAGCTGCATGTGTTTTGCGTACACTTCTATCCATTTGGAATGCTTCAGTGTCACAAAGTGTGTTCATAGATGTTTATATATATATATATATATATATATATATATATATATATTTCTATCTTTGTGCACACATCAGTGACATGTATATATATATATATATATATATATATATATATATATATATATATATATATATATATTTATATTTAGTACTAATTTGTAACACTTATACATATGTAGACTTGTATATGTTGATTCACACATTATAGTATATTACAATGTACTGTACATATGTACACAAAGTGACTGTTCCATTTGTGGTCTGTACTGTGAAATGCCTGTAGTATAAGGTGTAGTCTAAAGACCACTTACCATGTGTACAGATTAGATGGCTTTGTGGTAGGTCCCATGACTATGGTATGCATGGTCCAGGGTTCAACACCTGTGATATATTAGGCATGTTTTACTACAGAATAAGGTTAATTTAAGCAGTAGTAAGCAGGTTTAAAGGTGTTTGTGCGACATTATACCAGTGCTTGTACATAGTTAAACAAACTTTACACAACCTGTGCATGCAAATATGGCCACTTCTGCTAACCACTCAGGATATTTACATTTCAGTGACGTAACATCTCACTATGTGCTTACATAACATTACATTGTCTGTTAACTGTACTCTCCAGCACACATGGGTTTATCTGTGTTCCAAATGTTTATTATTCTGTGGAATACTACCTATATATGCAAGTTGTGGTTAAGGTATACTATGTAACATGTAATACATCTCTGACTTTATTGGGATTTGAACCACGACTGCACAGATATCATGCAAATGCTGTAGCCATTACACTATTGACATTAACGTTCCTTCTGCCTATTTCCTATGTCCATGAATCCTATGTGTAAGCTTGGCTACACAACAGGCGGAGCCACCCACACCCAGTGAGCTTCTCGAACTACCAACATAACACATGAATTGAGAGACTATACCTTAACATCCTAACTACATTTGGCATAGCCCCTCACTGACACACTTCAGGGGAATCCTTGATGTGTGAGTGGGCAACAGTATATACACCCCTGGGATCATGTGTCCCAGAAACATACAGCCAGGGTGTGGGGGAGCCTCTCCAGTTTTATAGCTGCAAGACCTTTTGGGGAAATTGAATGCTGTTGGGTTGTCATGTTAACATGCCGTTTTGAGATCAATATGTGCCCCTGTCACCCTACAGCACCCCAGTCTTCAACAGCTTCCAGCAACTCTGCCTGGAATCACTTCATTGGCTATGCTTGACAGAGGCTCAGTTACTTCATTAATGGTGCAGATAAAGCCACCACACTGTAGCTATGCTTCTAAATGCCCTTGGGCAGATAGCCTACTACCTATCTGTGAACCTCTACAGTGCAGGCTATCTCCAACATCCTATGTGATTATACAGAGTTTTTTTATCACAATGTACAGTGTAAAATCACCATGTAGTCAGATAACAGTTAATTACAGCAAGAGCATACAGACTAATGATACATAATCATTCCAAAAGCCTATCTTGGAAGCTAGTGGACTTGTATAGGTTTCAGGCTTTGTATTGCTTATCAGTAGGTTACCTACAGGAAAGATGGGACACAAGCACAGATGGGAAACATGCCTGCAACAATGCCATACCAACTTGCATGTGTCAGCCTAAGGCTTTGGAATGCTGGGCAAGGCTAATGGCTTCCCCATGGTGCCGTTTTTAGGCAGGTCTCAGAGGTGAATCTCATCTCCATGAACTGCACAATAGCGGAATCAATGAGGGTTAGGTTACTCAGCACCAGGGGTAGTACTCACAACATGCACGCACTCACAGCACCCCTCTGTATGGACAACATCTACATCTGTTCTGTGACTGGGACCTGTATAAGGGTCCTGTGAGCACACTGGCACTACCAGACTACAACCCATAAAACACATTTCAGCCACTGAACATGGACTGGCACAGAAATGTGTATCCATATTCATCGGGGATACCTACACCTCCAAGTTATTGGGGCAGCATGATAGCTCTGTGATCATCCATGTGCAGCTAACATCAGCCACGAATGCAATGCAAACTGTGAGCTGCTACAGATAACCCTCCATGACCTGGGAGCACCACTACAACTATCTGGAGACAGTGGTAAACATGACAGTCCTACCAGACACCCTGTTATTGGTCACTGTCAGCTACCCTACACTTAACTGGATAACCTACTTGAGTATTCACTTCCAGGCCCAGCACTTCCTGGGATTTATCACCTCATATGGCTTGTATCAGTTGGTAGATGGACTAACAAGAGGTGAAAACATACTAGAAGTGGTAATCACTGACTTGTGCAACAGGTGCACTACAGCAGAGGTAAACCAGTCACTGTTTAGATCTGACCATGAACTATTCACTGATGATTTCCACTCCCAGCCATCTCCCCCCACCCAAGGAACACACAGTGAATACCTTTCCTACAGCTAAATTCACAGTACTAATGACAGAGGTGGGGGGGTTCACGGCCCCCACGCTCAGGGATGACACTGCTCAAGATACAGACAGATGCACTCTATAAGCACCTACGAAGATGTATGGGTTGTGCCATCAATGATAAACTAGGACTCTCTACTCCTACACAAGGACACCAGTCTGCTGAACCCCTGCAATATACAGGCTATACAACTGAAGTAGGACAGTAGTCCAGAACAACAGCAAAATCCAAGACATGCAGACATCCGTGACCAGTATTAGAAAGACACTTATGTTACTCATGTAATCATCGAAGGCTGACATCTACAGGTAAATAGGCATGGATTCGGAAGATGACCACAAAGGCTTCTTTGGCTATGTCAAGGATCTAAGCAGTAACACACAGATTTGCACTGTGCTGGTGCAATATTGTACTGAATATACTGACCCTACTGATATCACCAACACACTTGATGATACATTCGGTGCAAGCTTCACCCCCTACAGGGCCCACAACAATACCCAAAATGTACAGTATCCCAGAAATCTGAGACAAACAGGTGGTAATGGCCCTTTCAAATGGCATGACAGGGCATAAGTGGAGGCAGATGGTGTCCCAGACTGCATCCTGCAGAGACTACAAGACAAAGTGACCCCCCCACCTAATATAGCAATTCATCATCAGCCTCTACACAGGCTACATGGTCATTCAGTGGTGCATGGCAGCAGCTATTCCACTCCAGCAAGGTGGTGACACAACTGATGATGGTAATTACCACCCCATAAGCCTGAGTAGCCTGATCTGCACAGCTATGGAGTGCATCCTCATGGCACTCATTAACATAGAGAATGGTAATCTCCAGACACTTGAACCAACCCAGGTCAGCTTGATTGAGTGCAGATCATGCCTACTGAACCTGTTTGAGATCTTACAGTCACCTAGACTTTAGGTGTGGGGTTTGGTATTTCACACATACTACCTGAACCTCGCCAAGGGTTTTGATGCCATTCTCCACTCAGGTATTATTTCTACACTCACCAGCCAGTACATACACCCATACATCACAGGTTGGTTTGCCAACAGGCTTACACACAGAACCCACATGTTAAGCCTAGCAGCTTCCAGGTCCAACTGTTGACCAGTCACAACTGATGTCCCACAAGTCTCAGTCCTGGGACCCCTACTGTTTGCCATATACTTCTCAGAGGTACGGGCTAACACAGGTGGACTACAGTAGACCGTGTTTGGTGATTACTGCAAACTGGGAGCCATAACTGACAGCCCAGCTGTCACAGATGTCCTTCAAGTGGCCTCACATAGACCAACACAGGGTGTCAGAGTCATGGCCTCCAGCTAAAGGCCACATACTGCATGGTCATTCCATTTTGGGAAACTACACACACACATATTAACACATGAGTGGCAGACACTATTATTCAGATGATGTAATGGGTATGTGGGGACTACATTAGATAGTGGTCTCTCCTTTGACAATCATGTCTGCAAAGTAGCTAGGACATCCGTCTATGTAGGCCATCTGATTACTTAAGGGTTCGCATCTAAACAGACTGAGGTTATTGTGCCCCTTTACTCATCACTCATCAGTCCCATCATCGAGTATGATAACCCATTTTGGATGTACCTCAAAAGACACATCCAACAGCTGGAAGGGCTATGAACATACCTTGCCAAGAAGAATAATGCCCTCAGACATGTGTCCTATGCTGCCAGACTGCATAAACTCCTGCATTACTCAGTGGCATCTAATTTATTCAGAGATGATATTTGCTGGCCAACAAAGCTGTGTCCAAGTCAGGCTTAATAGATATGCTCCACCTATGGGAATCCATGTCACAATGAGCCACACACTGTAATGAGCTACACCTTGCCCCAACCATAACTGGAAGATGCTGGAGTGACAGATTCTTGTCATGGATACTCCCCATACTTTGGAACTACATCTCTGATTACATTATACAGAACCCAGCACTAACACTCCAGGGAATCCTTGCAGAGTGGGTGGGGAACAGTGGATACACCCCAGGGATCCCACAATTGGCTCTGCTCTACAGAGGGACAGTTAGTTAATCAATGGGGTGGCGACAGCAGACACATTTTGGCTAGGCTAATGAATGGCCTCGGGCAGTTAGGCAAGTACCTACCTATGTACCTATGAACCTATACATACAGGATCAACACATGCTGATAGCTTAATTTACTGTTCAGGTATTGACTTACCTTGTGCCAATGACAGTTGTGTGTACAATAGTTGAGGGCTGCCTATGTAGGATGCACACAGTAGACCACCTATACATGACAATTTACAAGTGGTTGTGTGTGTGTGCCATCAATGTTTACTGTGTGTGCAGATGGAGAAGGGTGTCAGTCTGTAAGTGCCTACACTGTCAGTGTGTGTGCTATATGTTCCCTCTTTGCTAAGGCATGGGCATACTGGGCTTGCCTCTGTCTGCCTACTGCGGCTGGCACAGGGTGTTCTTGGTCTGAGTCCCTCTGTGCCTGTGGGGCCCTTGGCAATGGTGGTGGGCTGTGAGGGCCTTCACCATTCTGTCCCTGCTGCAGCTGTTTCCAGAGGATCATATTGTGTAGCATGGCACATACTATGAAGATGTGGGCACACATGCCTGGAGAGTACTGCAAGACTCCACCAGATATGTCCAAGCAATGGAACCATGATTTCAGCATCCCAAACACATGCTCTATGATGATTCTGGTTAGTGCATGTGCCTCATTATGGCATTCTTGCATGGGTGTGTGTGCATGTCTGATGGGAGTCATCATCCACAGTTCCAGTGCATAGCCAGCATTCCCCACCAGGTGGCCATATGGGATGTCCCCCCTGGCAAATACCTGATACAGATTTGAGGCATGCCAGATGTGGGAGTCGTGATAGCTTCCAGAGCTGCCAGCACATGCATCCATGATAATGTCCTGGGCATTGCATATGACCTGGCAGTTGATGGAGGGGTATCCCTTGTGGTTTATATAATGCCTACCCTGCTCACTGGGTGGTGTCTTGATGTGTATGTGCGTGTAGTCTATTGCACCCAGTACCTTCGGATAGTCTGCCACATGGTGGAAGAGACGCATATTGCTGGCCAACTCCTCCTGCATTTGGGGGAAGTATATGTGCTCATTGGCATGTGGCAACATGGCATTCAGGAACTGGTGGAGTACCCTGGATGCTGATGCCTGTGAGATCCCCATGATATCCCCAGCTGGCCTTTGTAAGGTACCTGTGGCTAGTATTCCCAAGCTTGCACATACCTTCGTGTAAACTGGGATGGGTTCCCCTCTGCTATTTCTGGCTCTGAGGCGTGGCCGGCACAGGTCAACAAGTTACTGTATGGTGTCCTTGTCCACCCTGTAATGCTCTACTATCTCCAGATCATGTAGCCCCTGGCAGGTTACCCTGGGTCTGAACACTCTTCTTCTTCTCCGGTGCCTGAGATGGTTGTCAGCATCATCCTCCACACCACTTTCAGTCTCCAACACATGCTGGTAAATCAAAGCTATGGCAGCCCCTAACATGTACATATTAAAAGTTCCCCATCTGTATACACCAATGGTGCAGAGTGTCTGGGAATACACAAGTGTGTGTGAGGTGCTTTCACACTTTATACTATTGTGCTATGGATGCTGCTGGTGTAATTGGGTGTGTATGTGCAATTCCGGCTGCAAGGTATCTTAATTATGGGTTTTACAGCAGGTACTTCTATTGTGGGGCCTTTGGTGTTGAATTACTCTTGGCTGCCGTGATTCATCTATTGCCCATTACTTCACTTTTCAACCCGATTCCCCTCCCATTGTCAGGCATGCATCTAGCTGCCGGCTTTCTTATTTTGTACTTGCGAAATGTGTTATGTAGCTGATCTAATGCAAGTTTGCTTTGTTCTGCTGTGACAGTTCTCTTTTCTTTGCAGTACGGCACCTCCCCTTTCCTGTTCTGCAGGTAGCTGCTAGCAGCCTTGTTAGCTGTTGTCAATAGCCCACTGTGGGTTCCTAGGTGTTAATTACTAATGTGTACTCCAATTACCATGCTGCAGCATTTCCTTATTTTCTTCTCATATCCTTCTTGTTTCAGCTCTGGTGCGCACCGTGCACAGTCATTTACCAGGGTTTGAGCGCGTTTTCATCCACGCTCACATGCACATTCAGTTACCTTGTGTGCTCTCAGCTAAGCAAAGCTATGGCTACTTCAACACACCCCTATCCTGCACTTCGCTTAGCAACAGGCAAACCGGATTAGCAATGCTCCAATGTGCTTACAGCTAAGGTGGCGCACCCCTCTCTTGATGTCATCTTTATCTCCAGGCCACACCTTGGTGTTGTTCAGCTGCTCTGTGAGGTACATTCTTACGCCGGCGGTGATTTTATGATTCAGTATTACTTGCCTCATTTACATGGCATTGACTACTAATACCTAGTTACCATGCAGAACACTGTCACAGCCTCTTAGCAACCCTTGTGCCATGGTGTGGTGTAGCATGCGTGCCATTGACTATTATGGGGAATTCAGGAAATGTGTTACATTGCAGTTTTATTACATATAAATAAATTTTCATTGTGATCCCGTTTGTGCACCGATGAACTGTGATTTTACTTCGCATTAGTGTGGGCATGACATTAAATGTTCTTTTTTATATGTTGTGCATCTTTTTTTATGCCAATGGCTATATATTTAGCCATTGGCATATATTAACAGTATAATACATGAGTTTGGTTTGCTGTCATGGCTCCGATTTTACGTTTGAAAAAATGTAATCCATTTTTTTCAGTTTACATTTCTGCATGCTTACACTATGCCTGCACCACTTCCTGAACCGCTATGTACCTTCATGTGCATGCACTGCTGCTGCGCATGAGGTAATTAGCATACATGCACCAGATGCCTATGTGGGGCATCACCAGTCAGTTGGCTCACACCATTGGTGTGCAGACACACCTTCCATAGCCTCCACACTTTCCTGTTCCAAGCTACCACACAATAACTGTCCTTCCTCTATGTCCACTGGTGATGGGGTATGTGTTTGCATGAGAACTGTGGGCGGGGATGAGGGGGATATAGGTGGAATGACAACCAATGGCACAGATTCAGCCCCTGACAACCCTGCCTGTGCCTCAATCATACGTCCATCATCACTGCTAGAGTCTGTGGGGACACTAACATCAGATGGACCACAGGAGAGGAATGCACCTACATCAACACCTGTGAGGGGCAGTCAAGAACTGTACATTACAATCTATACAATAGACACACACACACCCACACACACACACACAGACATACACAGACACACAGACAAACACAGACACACACAGACACATGCTATGGCACCCAACATGAATGTGATATGACAGAAGGCATGCAACATGCATGTGATACGGCAGACGGCATGCAGCTCAGACAATAATAGTGGTAGTTATACATCCCTTGGTTGCACACAACAGCATGCATGTGTCATAGTGGAAGGCATGCACATTACACAATCATAGTGGTAGTTAGCATACATCCCTGTGTTAAACCATGTAGACCAGCACAGGTTAACAGTACACCTGCCTGATGTGTGGCATATGACCTTGACAATCACATGTAATATGACATGTGATCTGCTGACGTGTGCAATGACATGCATACATGTTTAACACAATGGTGTCCTGTCAAATATACAGTGGAGTAATGGTGTCCCAATGCAGTGTTGTATTTCCGCCCTACAGATATACTGCACATTTAGCTGATGTGCATGGCCATTGCAGGGAATTATGTGGCGTTTCTATTGCTATACAGTGTGAGTTACAGACACAGTTCATAGCCATGACTGTGTTCAGATACAATACACATATATACTGTAGAATGTGACCCACATCACTGAGGTGTATACACACTAAACCAACACACACACACACACACACACACACACACACACACACACACACACACACACACACACACGAGGAGCAAGGATGACAGTGATGTCCGGCACCAGCAAGGGGAATTTACTGTACCTGTAGGCTGATGTGGTTGTCTGTGTATGTATGTGGATACTTTACAGGTGACTGCTGTCATGTCATGACACACTCAAGATGTTCAACACATCTTATGTCGTGGATTGATGTCACGCCTACACAAGATGTGCACAGGCCTGTAGGATGTCTAGTGTTCCACATCTGCAATATAACCATTACACAAAGGCCATAGTTGGACCATGTGGAGCCAATGTATGACAGGGTGTACACACAAGCACATCACGTCTACTGTGTGTGTTGCTTCATGTCTCTGGCCATCCTCCATGGCCATGTGTGAACATGTTTTGGCCAAATGGTTGTGATGGGCGTCTATTTCACATGTCTGTGTTGTCCCATATGACATGCACCCATAGATGTCATATGCTCCACTGACGACAGGGTTATGCAGACAAAGGGTGGTATGTTTGGTATGTGGGATATGTTTTTCAGGATAGTTAGGCAGTGTTGCAGCCAGACCACTAGATGTCATAGACATGTCAGATAGCACATAACATTGTCTGACATTCATAGCAGGGGTAGAATCCACACCAGTGAATCCTGTGGGCTGGCCATACTCCAGCTCACTGTGTAGTACTGTTTGTATTTCCCACATGTGTAGTTCTGATCTGTAGTACATGTCCCTACAGTGAACAACACCTCCACCATTGTATGCACAGCTGTCCACACATCTGGCAATGACAGTTTGTGAGGTTTCATGTTGGTGTTTTACATAGTTTGCAAGTATTGCACATGGGTAGCCATTGTGATGCATTGCAGGTCTGACCTGTATATTGTGACAGGACCATACATTATGTGTACATATGGTAAATGGCCACATAGCAGATAGATCTGTGCATTAACATGCCTGATAAATAATAGCAGTCTCACCTGCAAGGGGCTGCTGTCGAAGTAGAACTCCAGAGGTACATAAATAGGAGTGACACAGCAGTATGTTCATTATCCACGCCTGTATGATAGCTACAGGGTGCAATGTGCATGTTAACACATACGCCAGTACAATAGACAATACTTCGGAGTATGCACATGTGTGCATACACAGAGTAGCATACTATAGTATGCGGCATGTGTGTATACATGCCTTGCATATGATGTTACATTACATATTGTACAGTGACACATGTAACTATATGGAATATAATTGTTATATGTGCAGTTGTGACTTACCAGGCAACTCCAGGCTCGGTGGTTGAGAGACACCCACCTCCATGATATCAGCTAAGGCTTGTGGATGTTGTTCTGCAGGTGTCCCCAGGTTGGCCAGTAGCTCCTCGGTACATGTGAGTTGGGGCTGGGTTGGTGGCCCACCACCTGTTGCACCTTGTTCCCTGGTGATTGCATTTGCATGCTGTTTCGTCCATCTAATTAGGTCTGTACAGTGTCTGTGCACCTGCTGGTATGTGCGGTTGTGGCCACCCACATCATTAACCCTCCTGCAAAGTTCCTGCCACAGGGCATCCCGCTGCTGTTCATCCCGTGGCACATGGCTGAACAGTACATGATGATTATCAAGTAGGTATGGGATGAGGGCCTCATCCTCCAAGCGGGTATAAGGTGGCAGCCTTGCACGCAGCATACCTGGAAGACATAATGATGGAGACAGGCCACAGTAACTTACAGAGATGTACAGAGCTACAGCTGAACATACATGTGTATCACATTTATTACGATTAAATAGTAGTCTTTGCAAATCTACATGACACCGATACTACTGACATGTTTGTGTCACACACATTTGACACTCAATGGTGATTGGAGATTATCACCATATATGCGTGTGTGTCACCTGATTACATTGCTCATACTCCATGTGGATGCTGTTTTGATGTGGGCATGTCTGTTTGCCTGTACTGGTGTTTTTACCTATCAGCACATGCCTGGATGTGTCCACATTAATGCAGTCGACCTTGATGCTGTGTATATGTCACATATAAAGACTTACACTGCCTTAACGGACATGACCTGTGACCCTGCAGACTTGCTCATGGAAGGTTTTACATGTATGTGTTTTGCCATATACATTTACACGGCACTGTACAGCAGTTCAACATTCTGCATGTATCACCTGTGTTGCACATGTGATACACATGGGACACTGGCTAGCCTGATGGTATTTGCAGGGTTGGATATCAACTATAGCATGTATGGTCAAAGTCAGCTAGTAGTCTATATGCCCTGGGCCATGTATGAGCCTAGGATGAAAGGTTACCTAGCTGTAGCCGACAGGCGGGTTTCTGTGGCCAGGTCAAGCAGTGCCACATAACTGATCCCCAGGGTTAATGATATATGTACCATACGGACATCACACCCTGTCTGAAAGAGGGGCAATGTGCAGCTTTGCTGGACAGGGATGCATAGTATGGCAGGAGTATGTAAAGTTTATGGGACAAGGATCTGTCCAGCATGTGGTGATCCTTGTACTAGGAAGGTGGATGTCCATGAAGTATGTGTTTGAAATTAGGATGTGTACATGTAGCATGTTCAACATCACTGGGTTGGACATGGCGTTATTCAGGGTAGGCATTATGCTACATAGTGGAGATGGGGATTGGGAAGGCTGGTGTAGGCCATCTGAACATGGCCAATACCCCTTAAAGGAAATCTGTGATCTGATATGGGTCACTTGAGTGTTGAGTATGGCTGAACAATGATCTCCACATTCATGGATGGCACCCTGTCATGATTAGGGTTTCCACTTATGACTACCTGACAGGTGTGGTGAAGTAACTATCACAGGAAAGACAACTGCCCAGCTGAATCCCTTACACACAGTGTCCATTATGTTGATCTCTGCCTAGGTGTTAGTTCCCATGCAGCCTGAGTGCAGCTTGTACCTGCATAGTTGTGGTTACAGGGGCTCTGTAGTGTACATGGATATATGATTGTGTACCTGTTGGAGGGGCAGTGTGTTTATGTTATCCAAGACCCTATCTGGATTGCTTATTCATGCTCAGCACTTGTTCAGAACTTGTAAGCACTAAATAAGCTACTAATTACTATAGCACTCAATCTTCCTTATTACCTAGGTAAACAGATTTCGTACTTACTTTTCTCACTTGCTCAGAGAAAAAACAGCTTGTGTACTCACTTTCCTTACTTATCTAGAGGAAAATATTTTTTTATTCAGGCATGTCCAAGGGTAAGCTCCCAGTGTTCTCTCCTGTCTATCTGATGAATCTGGGCATCTTGAGGCAATGTAGAAATTGCCTCATGTACACAGACAACCCTCTCCTCCTACCACCCAACACTACAACCTGTGAGAGATGCACTTATCTAGCCAAACTGGAGGTAAAGCTCTCTCCAAGCAAGACTGAACTTGACAGTCATGTGGAGAAGATAAACATTTGCACCACACCACACTCATCACATAGTCTCACTAAATGTATACCACCAAAATCCACACATAGTAACATAAAAACATTCGTGGAAGCTCTCAATAATAATCTGTCTAAGCAACAGAGACCTCCAAAGCAGAAATTCAAGCAGCCTCCATCCCCCAACACAACCCAAATGACACATAGCCCACAGACTCAGTGTGCCACTCAACCACAGCTAATAAGGCAAAACAACGTACCCAACACACTAGTCATAGGTGACTCTATAGCCAGGCACACTGATGTCCCACTAACCAGGCTAAACAAGGCGAAGGTTACTGTCAGCTGCCTGTCAGATGCCAGGATCCACCACATAACCAATGCACTCAGGTCACTCCACAAGTACAAATATGACTCTGTCATTGTCCATGTTGGTGTGAATGACCTGAGATGTACCTCCCTGGACTACATGAAAAAAGACATGGAAGAGCTCTCCGATCTTGTAGGCCAGGCAGGTATGACCCTAGCCCTGAGTAGCGTTCTGCCATTGCCCAGAATGATACCGCAGTACAAGGACAAAATGATTGACTTCAACAATTGGCTAAGCTTCTGGTGTCATTCTAAGGGGATCCAGTATCTGTCTGCTTGGGATGATATGGTCTACAGACCACGATGCTTTTCCACAAATGGTCTGCACCTGTCGCCCCTGGGATTCCAGATACAGGCTAAGGCTCCTGCTGCCCCATAGTGCCATTTTTAGCAAGGTTCAAATAACAAATTCACCACCATAACAGGAACAGGCAACCAAAAACTGAGGGTAATGCTACTCAATGCTAGAAGTCTAAATCTCAAAATGCACTCACTCAAGACACTCCTTAAAATGGAGAATATCGATATTTGTGCAGTGACTGAGACCTGGTTCAAGGCTGCAGAGAGCACCCCTGCACTACCAGGCTATAACACATACCACACTTTTCGGCCATGTAACCTGGACCGAAACACCAAAGGCGAATGTGTGTCCATATTCATTAAGGATATCCACACCTCCAGGCTAGTTGCTTAGCACAATGCATCCGAGGTTATACAAGTGCAACTAACTCTGGGCAAAACTGCAATCCAAATTGTAGCTTGCTACAGATCCCCCACCATGCCCCAGGATTCCCACTCCTCTTTTCTTGATGTACTGGAAAATATTTGGGTTCAACCAAACACCCTAATAATGGGCGACTTCATCTACCCCACCATTAACTGGGAAAACTACTCGTGTACCAACTCATTAGCTCAATGCTTTCTGGAATTCATAAACTCCAATGCCCTGGATCAACTTATCCACACCCCCACCAGGGGCAACAATATCTTACCAACATGAGTGACCAGTGTTCCACACCTGAAGTCAACTCCTCGTTGGTCCGATCCGACCATAAGCTAATCACCCTTGATATCCACATGCCGCCCCCACCCCCTATTAAGGAAACCACAGTAAAATATTTCTCCAAAGCCAACTTCCTGCTTCTTAAGACAGAAGTAGTGAACTTCATGACACCCATGCAGACGGACAATACAGTTACAACTGCTGAATCCTACACAAATGCACTCTATAAGCACTTACATGAGTACATGGATCATGCTGTCCCAAACAGAACCAAGACGCTATCCTCCAAAAAAAGGAAGCCAATCTGGTGGTCCCCTGCCATAAACAAACTGTACAACAGAAGGAAGAAACTGTTGTAAAAGAGAGTACAATTCCATGAGTGGAGAAGCTCCCTGGTCAGCCTCAGTAAAAATCTGAGATCCCTTATAAGTTCCTCCAAAGCTAGCTATGAAAACAAAATCATCACTAATTCCAAGGACAACCACAAAACATTCTATAGCTATGTCAAAAATTTCGATGGCAACACCCAGATCTGCTCTGAGTTACAGCACAAAAGCATGAATATTACAGAACCAACTGATATTGCCAACATTCTGGCAGATAGGTTCACTGCTAACTTTACCCCCCTCTCATCCCCTAAAGGGCCCATATCTATACAGGAAGAATGCAGAGTCCCTGCTATCACAACTATGCAGGTAAAAGCTGCACTCTCTAAAGCCAAAAACACAGCATCCATGGGAATGGACAACATCCCAGGCTGCGTTTTACACGAACTTCAGAACAAACTGGCTCCCCACTTAAGCACCATGTTCAATAATAGCCTTGCATCAGGCTTTGTGCCCCCTGAATGGTGCAAAGCAACAGTTATCCCACTCCAGAAAGTTGGTGCCACAACGGACAATGGGTACTATTGCCCTATAAGCCTGACTAGCCTGGCCTGCAAGGCTATGGAGCACATCATCATGGATCTCATTCACAGAGACATTGGATACCTCCCAACCTTTGACCATACCCAGTTTGGCTTTGTTAAGGGCAGACCATGCCTCCTAAACCTGATGGACTTCTTTGAGACAGTTACCAAGGCATTAGATGAGGGTAAGGAGGTCCACACAGCCTACCTTGACCTCTCAAAGGCTTTCAACACCATTCCCCATTCTGGTATTATCGACATACCCATCCACCTGAACATTAACCCCTACATCGCGAGATGGTTTTCAAAGTGGCTCATGGACAGAACTCACACAGTGAGAGTTGCATACTCTAGGTCTGACTGTAAACCAGTTACAAGTGGCATCCCCCAGGGCTCAGTCCTAGGACCCCTCATGTTCGGTATATACTTCTCTGAGGTACAGGCAAGCACAGGAGGACTTTGACTGAAAAGGTTTGCAGACGACTGCAATCTATGGGCCATAATTGGTTACCCAGCTGATACAGACACCCTCTAGAAGGGTCTCACTGAGACGGATACTTGGTGTCAATATCATGACCTCAAGCTGAATGCCAAAAAGTGCAGAAACAGAAAAGGTAATAAGGGATCTGGGAACCCAAGTAGATAGCAATCTCTCCTTTGATAATCATATTGCCAAGGTGGTTAGAATATCCTTCTACATGGCCCCCTAATCTCAAATGGATTCGCATCCAAAACAAAGGAGGCCATTGTGTCTCTCTACTCATGACTTACTAGACCCATTAAAGAATACAACACCCCACTTGGGATGTACCTTACAAGTCAACTGCAACAGCTTGAAAGACCACAAAAGTACCACACCAAGAGGATTACTGACCTTAAACAGACGACCTATGCAGCCCAACTAAAGAAACTCCAGCTGTACTCGGTTGCATACCACGTACTCAGAGACGATCTCTGCTTGACATACAAGGCCCATGTCCAGCCCAGTATTGATGGATATGCTCCACCTAAACAAAAGCCCCTGAGAGCCACATGCTCTAGGTATATAAACCTAACCACAATGATAACTAGGACATGCTGGAGGGACAGATTCCTGATGCATAGACTCCCCATGCTTTGGAACATGATTCCAATGTACATCAGGCAGGGCCCCTCACTAGCACTCTTCAAGAGAAACCTTGATGGGTGGATAGGAGACAGACATGTACCCCAGGGATCACTGCAGTGGCTCTACTGGACAGAGGCACAGGGAACTAATGGCTCTGCTGTTCAGAGGCACAGGGAACTAACCTAAAGGGGTGGCAGATGACAACACACTCTAGCTAGGCTTATAAATGCCCTTGGGCAGACAACCTAGTACCTTCCTATGAACCTATGAACCTATTACATATCTTATGTGCATGGATAGTTAACTAGCGCTTCCATTTTACTTTGCTATCATGCTAATAAACTGTCGGGTGACTACAAGTCATATGTATCCTGTTATTGTGTATTGTAAATGCCAATAGACATAACTAATTTTTTGCCTAACATAACAGTAATGCTATGTAAAATGTAATACATATCTGCCTACAATACTGTACATTACACAGTTATTGGCACAATATCCCAGAATTGAAATCATAATTGCACAGTAGGCCCACCTTCGACATGTTATTCTTAGTAATACACCCATACATATGTCTACGGTTACAATATATCAGCATATACTATCCCCTGTTATAGCACATACTTATTGGATCAACCCTGCCACTGACCGCAGCTGGAGAGGAATTGTTGGGTTCAAAGTCCTTATATAGCATCCCTTGTGGTGTATGAGGTGTTTGCTTTGTGACCTACAGCAGTTTGTTTGTGTCTTTTGGCTTTTCCCAGTTAGGGGTCGCCACAGCAGAACTCAGGTCCGCTAATGATTGTCAGTTGATTTTTACGTACCGGCTAGCCAGGCCTGATGCACAACCTTCAACGAAGGTATGCCCATTTACGCATGTCTCCACGCAGAAGACACTCTATCTGAGAATCAAACTGGACAGCTTCTTACTGTGAGGTGACAACGGTACCGCAGCACCACCACCGCAGCAGTACACATATAAATACTACAAGCATTACTATGCTCAACAATACATCACTACAAGATAACTGTTTCTACTATATGCATTCCATACACTTTAATTATTACAGAACAGGTACTGCATACCTAGACATACTGAGTGTTCTACATACCTTATTAGTAACCCGAGGTGTCGTTGACTGTTATTTCAATCTTTTTCAGTATGTGTTTCAATCTTCTTTGTAATGTTCTGCTGGTATATACAGATGGTTTGAATGTGTGATAAGCCACCCTTTTATAGTTAAATATCAGTAACATGTGCTATCCTGACCACCAATTGGTGTTCCAAAGTAGTTAATTAGATGCACATCAGCTGTACAGATACTCCATTAGCCAATACCAAGGCAACAGTGGTGTATAACTGAGTACTCAAATTGGGCATTGTCCCTTTGCCTTACTTTTGAGGAAGACGGCCTGGATGTGTTGTTTGTGATGTATTGCAACAGCTATATGGAGACACACAGAGATATATTAGCTTCATGACTCCTGTGGATTGTGTGTAATGCCTAGAAGATGTTGTTCTACATGTGAGTACAGCTGTTATATTTCAGAACATTGCTACTTATGCAAGGTTTGTTTGTACCTGATATTTCTGCAGATGTTTCAGTCTAGCAAGGATGTTTGAGCAGCTCAAGGCTGTATGGCTATGCATATAATGTTAGGTGGTTTACAGTGTGCTCACCGGGCATCTTTGGTTTGGTGTAAATGTGTATCATACTGTGCTGTTAATCAGTAATTGGTAACACTTCCTGGTGTACACACAACCCTCTGAAACGGGATTAGTGCAAACAAACCCTGTAACATCAGTAGGTGTTCCATTGTATGACAGCAACTATTTCACATAGGGCCATGTTAGTGTGTCTCTGACAAGGTATGTTAAGGCTTCTGCAGATGTTGTACAGTGAGTGAATGATTTGTGATGTTATTACAGTATGTTTTGTAATTGGTTGGGGTGTGGGAGAGATGTTGGTGGGTGTACATAGCAGATGCAGGTGTGTAGGAACTGCTTTTATACATATTCGATATGTGTATGAGGGTTCCTTCCCTATTTGAACACCTATCTTTTAGTGGACTAATACTATGGTAATTTCAGGCTGATTCATTAAGGCACTGTTAAATGGTTGAGTATAGCATGCAGGTGATGTTAGTCCTTGAATCCTTTCGGCAATACATCGGAATGTAATAAAATGTTGTTACATGAAAGCTGTCTGTGTATTAATGTCATAGGTATTTGCAGTCATTGGAGTTGTGTTGGTGACTGACCCTCTTTGGCTAAGGTTGCCACCTTTTCAAATGGCCATAGTGGGACATTTACGGGACATACATCAGATTTTACAGGCTGACACATATCCAGGGTCAGTACAAAGGATAGAACTTTACTTTTTTGCCTAATAAAAGCTTATTCTTGTAGCAGTTTAGCTGCTTATCCTGTTTCTTGTAACATTTAGGTATTTTAGATACAGAAATAACTATTTTATGCAACTATTACATAAAATATGAGACATAATTATGTCCTAAAATCTCAGGACATTTGCCATTTTTAATATTTTTGGTCAGGACACAACAGCCCAAAGAGGGACTGTCCCTCGCAAAGTGGGACAGGTGGTAACCCTATCTTTGGCTCATGTCCATAGCACATATTTGTAATAGTGTATAGGCATATACTCTCCATATCTTTTGTTCATATAGTTTGGTCGTGGCGGAATGTGTGATTGCTATGATCCATGTTATACTCATATATGAACACTTCAACCGCTGTATATGGGATACCTACAGAATCCCGAACGCACACAATTCCGATGCAAACAGTACCGGGCCCAGGCTCCCAAACCCCACATTACCGAACACTCAAACTCGTGACAGTCAAACTCGCAAAAGTAACACAAACACAGGGCACACACACACACACACACACACACACACACACACACACACACACACACACACACAGACACACTGCTACCCACCACATCCAAACAAACCATCCTACACTATGTATGAGCAGGTGGGTAAGCCCCCCTATACCCCCCATGTGGGTGGCTGCACCCCCCCACACCCCCCCACTTTAATATTCTACCTCTGAGATCACACAAACAGACACACAAAGCAAACCCACACCCATACATTATAGTCCCCCAGAAACACACAACACACTCAGAACACACACTTACACACACTAAAGCCCTCAGAAACACACTTACACACAGTAACCTACCTGAACCGCAACACCAGAAGCACTAACTAAAAGTCCCTTAACATCGGGATTTTAAAACTCGTGCTTCTGGTGTTTCAGTACTGTGGTCTTTCGGTCTTTAAGCCTCGTGATTACGCGCATCGGTATGTCAAGCATTCGGTATTTGGTAGGTATCCCGTTTATATGTACCTCCATGGTTGTGTAGATGTTGTTAACCTATCTATATATCTACATATATATGTATATCCCTATATATCGACATATATCTCTCTCTTCCCTCTCTCTCTCTCTCTATATATATATATATATATATATATATATATATATATGTTGATTTATATATATATATATATATATATATATATATATATATATATATATATATATATATATAGCATACTCCTTTCTTGGGTACATGGCGGTTTGTCCTACTTCCACACAATCCTCCCTTTTGTGTTTTAACCTGTCAGACTACACAACTGCTGTTGGTACATCTCAGGTAGCTTAGTGGTAGGTTGTTGTGAAGATTGTGTACATGGTTGCAGGTTCTAATCCTGGCAGTGGTCATTTTACCTCTCAGAGCAGGCACTGGTAGTGCAAGGGTGATTAACGCACATTTCAGTGGTTGTGAGCGGCTTTGCCCGTGATCTATGTGATGTTCAGCAAAGGTTAAACCTGTGTGGCACTTATCCATGTAGTCATGTTTAAGCGCCGCTTACCAGCACTTACCGGCACAATAACCTGCTAACGTCTGCTTAAAAGTGCTTTAATAAGCTGCATCCAACATCCCTTATTCGGGACCTCAAAATGACATAACAGCCCTTGCAGGTCTTGAAACCGGGACCATGAACACCACAGTCACTGGCTTTACCACTGAGGCATTTGAGACATGTACAACTTTTATGGTGTTTAGTATGTACAGTGTACTACAGCTGTTCTTCACTACTGCAAACAAATGTGCAAGTCAGTTGGTGTACATATGTATGATACCTGTTAATGTTCATATGTTTGTTGAAGTCAGTGTTGCAATGTGACCTGACAGGGTGTATTATGGATGAGAATGGTTCTTGTTTTGTGTCCTTTTTATATTGTGCCCATATTCCATGTGTACCCCTCCAATTCACATAATGAACATCCGACACAGGCCCTCCTTATAGGTTCATAGGTTGGTTCATAAGTTGGTACTAGGCTATCGGCCCTAGGGCCTATGCAAGCCTAGCCATAGCAATTCCCTGGATATTTCTTCCCACAATATTTACTTCTCCAGGCCCCTGTCTAGCAGGGTGACTGACATGATCCCCGGGGTGAATTTCCTATCTCCCATCCAATCATCAAGGTTCCTTTTGAAGAGGGCCAAAGAGGCGCTCTGCTTGATATGTATGGGCAGTCCATTCCAGAGTATGGGGAGTCTCTGCGTCAGGAACCTATCCCTCAAGCATGTTTTGTTCATTGTGATGATAAGGTTTAGATCCCTGGAGCGTGTGGCTCTGAGGGATTTCTTTAAGTGGAGCATGTCCAACAGCTCAGGGTTTGACATGGCCTTGTATGTTAAGCAGAGATCGCCTCTGAGTAGACGATATGCCACAGAGTATAGCTGGAGTTTTTTTAGACAGTCAGTATATGGCATCTGCTTTAGGCCTGTGATTCTTTTAATGAGGTATTTCTGTGGCCTTTCAAGCTGTTGCAGATGTCTTGTGAGGTGCATACCAAATGGGGCATTATACTCTATAATGGGTCCAATTAGGGATGAGTACAGTGGGACAATGACCTCCTTTTTTCTGGATGAAAAGCCCTTAGTGATGAGGTGTGCCACACAGAAGGATTTCCTGACTCTTGTGGCAATGTGGTTATCGAATGTGAGACCACTGTCCACCTGTGTCCCTAAGTCTCTCATCACACTTTCGATGTTTAGTGTCCTGCCACCTATGTGGTAATTCATGGGTACATGTTTTTTTCCAGAGGGGATACCTATACATTTCTTGGCATTAAGCTTGAGCCCATGGCTCTGGCACCAGGCATCTGTTTCTGTAATGCCCTTTTGTAGAATATCCATGTCATTTGGGGATTCAATAATGGCTCCCAGTTTGCAGTCATCTGCAAACTTTGTTAGCCAGAGTCCCTTAGTGTTGGCCTGTACTTCAGAGAAGTAGATGCCAAACAAGAGTGGTCCCAGGACTGAATCCTGAGGTACTCCACTTGTCACTTGTCTGGAGCTGGATTTGGAGTCAGCTACTTTTACTGTCTGGGTTCTGTCAGTAAGCCAGTTAGCAACCCATCGAGTGACGTAGGGATTTATGCCCAGCTTAGTAAGTTTATCTATGATTCCAGAGTGGGGGATGGTGTCAAAGGCCTTGGCGAGGTCCAGATAGGCTGTGTGGACTGCCTTACCCTCGTCCACAGCTCTGGAGACTGATTCAAAGAAGTCAATCAGACTCAGGAGACAAGATCGGCCCTTCAGAAACCGAAACTGGGTGGTGTCTAGTGTTTGAAGGTTGCCAATGTCTTTGTTTATAAGTTCCATGATAATACGTTCCATGCCCTTGCAAATCAGGCTTGTCAGACTGATGGGACGGTAGTTCCCGGGATCCAAGGTGGATCCTCCCTTGTGGAGCGGGATAACTGTAGCTGTGCGCCACTGAGTGGGCACGAAGCCTGAGGTGAGGTTATGACTAAACATGACACTTAGGTGAGGTGCCAGTTCATTTTGTAGTTCATGTAGTACACAGCCTGGGATGTCATCTGGTCCCATGGATGCTGTACTCTTAGCTTTGGAGAGTGCGATTTCTACCTGTGTGGCCGTGATTATCGGAATTTGGCAATCTTTTGGTATTGAGATGGGCCCTTTAGAGGATGAGAGTGGGGTGAAGCTGGCACTAAATCGATCTGCCAGGATACTGGCAATATCCTTGGGATCAGTATATTTAATGCCATTCTGTTGTAACTCAGAGCAGATATGAGCATTGCCATTTAGATTTTTGACATAACTATAGAATGCCTTGTGGTTGTCTTTGGAATCTTTGGCAATTTTATTTTCGTAACTAGCTTTTGAGGATTATATGAGGGATCTCAGCTTTTTACTGAGGCTGGTGAGGGAGTTTTTTGCATCCTGGGATTTTCCTCTTTTTTGCAACAGTTTCTTCCTTCTGTTGTATAGTTTGTTTATAGCAGGGGACCACCAGATTGGCTTCCTTTTTTTGGAGAAGAGCATCTTGGTTCTATTTGGGATGGCACGATTCATGCACAAGTGGTTGTGCTCGTACAGTGCCTTAGTGTAGGATTCTGCAGTCAAACTTCCAGATCCCATCTGTGTGGGTGTTTTGAAGTTTGTCACTTCTGACTTCAGTAGCTTGAAGTTGGCTTTGGAGAAGTTTTTTAAGGATGTTTCCTTACTGGGGGGTGGGGGTGGAATGTGGATGTCAAGGGTGATTTGCTTATGGTCAGACCTGACCAATGAGAGGGTGACCACTGGTGTGGAGCATCTGTCTCCCATGTTGGTAATGACCAGGTCTAGGATATTGGAGCCCCTGGTGGGACAATGGATTAGTTGATCCAGGGCGTTGGAATTTATGAATTCCAAGAACCGTTGGGAAAAGGAGTTGGTACCTGAGTAGTTTTCCCAATTAATGGCAGGGTAGTTGAAATCACCCAGTATTAGGGTGTTTGGTTGTATCTTAATATTTTCCAGTATGTTTAGAAAGGTGTAGTGAGAATCTTGGGGCATGGATGGGGATCTGTAGCAAGCTCAATTTGGATTGCAGTCTTACCTAGTGTTAGTTGCACCTGGAGAATTTCAGATGCATTGTGTTGGGCAACTAGCCTGGAGGTGTGAATATCCTTGGTGAATATGGACACTCCTCCACCTTTAGTGTTTCGGTCCTGGTCTTGTGGCCGAAAAGTGTGGTAAGAATTGTAGCCTGGTATTGCAGGGGTGCTCTCTGGAGCCTTGAACCAGGTCTCAGTTACTGCACATATATCGATGTTCTCCATTTTTAGGAGTGCCTCGAGAAAGTGCATTTTGAGGTTTAGACTTCTAGCATTGAGTAGCATTACCTTCAGATTTTACCTGCTTCTATTTGTTACGGTGGTGATGATGCATATTCCATTAGCCAGTGGTCCTCCCCCACACCAGTCTCCACATACACAGCAACCATTGCTTCTATGGGGAATTAGGTTAATATTAATAGTTATAATACCAGAGCTGCATGTGTTTTGGTACACTTCTATCCATTTGGAATGCTTCTATGTCACAACGTGTGTTCATAGATGTTTTGATATATAAATATATATATATATATCTATCTATATATATATATATATATATATATATATATATATATATATATATTAATATATAGATATATGGCTATAGATGTTACTGTATATATATATATATATATATATATATATATATATATAAATATAAATATATATACATACATATTTCTATGTGCACACATCAGTGACATGTATGTAGATATATATATATATATATATATATATATATATATATATATATATATGTATATAAATTTAGAATTAATTTGTAACACTTATACATATGTAGACTTGTATATGTTGATTCACACATTACAGTACATTACAATGCACTGTACATATGTACACAAAGTGACTGTTCCATTTGTGGTCTGTACTGTGAAATGCCTGTAGTATAAGGTGTAGTCTAACAACCACTTACCATGTATACAGATTAGATGGCTTAGTGGTAGGTCCCATGACTATGGTGTGCATGGTCCAGGGTTCAACACCTGTGATATATTAGACATGTTTCACTACAGAATAAGGCTAATTTAAGCAGTTGTAAGCAGGTTTAAAGGTGTTTGTGTGACATTATACCAGCGGTTGTACATAGTTAAGCAAACTTTACATCCTACAACCTGTGCATGCAAATATGACCACTTCTGCTAACCACTCAGGATATATACATTTCAGTGACGTAACATCTCACTATGTGCTTACATAACATTACATTGTCTGTTAACTGTACTCTCCAGCACACATGGGTTTATGTGTGTTCCAAATGTTTATTATTCTGTGGAATACTACCTATATATGCAAGCTGTGATTAAGGTATACTATGTAACATGTAAAACCTCTCTGACTTTATTGGGATTTGAACCACGACTGCACAGATATTATGCAAATGCTGTAGCCATTACACTATTGACATTAACGTTCCTTCTGCCTATTTCCTATGTCCATGAATCCTATGTGTAAGCTTGGCTACACAACAGGCGGAGCCACCCACACCCAGTGAGCTTCTCGAAATACCGACATAACACATGAATCGAGAGACTATACATTAACATCCTAACTACATTTGGCATAGCCCCTCACTGACACACTTCAGGGGAAACCTTGATGTGTGACTGGGCAACAGTATATACACCCCTGGGATCATGTGTCTCAGAAACATACAGCCAGGGTGTGGGGGAGCCACTCCAGTTTTATAGCTGCAAGACCTGTTGGGGAAATTGAATGCTGTTGGGTTGTCATGTTAACATGCCCTTTTGAGATCACTATGTGCCCCTATCACACTACAGCACCCCAGTCTTCAACAGCTTCCAGCAACTCTGCCTGGAATCACTTCATTGGCTATGCTTGACAGAGGCTCAGTTACTTCATCAATGGTGGAGATAAAGCCACCACACTGTAGCTATGCTTCTAAATGCCCTTGGACAGATAGCCTGCTACCTATCTGTGAACCTCTACAGTGCAGGCCATCTCAAACATCCTATGTGATTATACAGAGTTTTCTGATCACAATATACAGTGTAAAATCACCATTTAGTCAGATAACAGTTAATTACAACAAGAGCATACAGACTACTGATACATAATCACTCCAAAAGCCTATCTTGGAAGCTAGTGGACTTGTATAGGTTTCAGGCTTTGTATTGCTTACCAGTAGGTTACCCACAGGAAAGATGGGACATAAGCACAGATGGGAAACATGCCTGCAACAATGCCATACCAACTTGCATGTGTCAGCCTAAGGCTTTGGAATGCTGGGCAAGGCTAATGGCTCCCCCATGGTGCCATTTTTAGGCAGGTCTCAGAGGTGAATCTCACCTCCATGAACTGCACAATAGCGGCATCAATGAGGGTTAGGCTACTCAACACCAGAGGTAATACTCACAACATGCACGCACTCACAGCACCCCTCAGTATGGACAACATCTACATCTGTTCTGTGACTGGGACCTGTATAAGGGTCCTGTGAGCACACTGGCACTACCAGACTACAACCCACAACACACATTTCAGCCACTGAACATGGACTGGCACAGACAAGGAGGGGGTGTATCCATATTCATCGGGGATACCTACACCTCCAAGTTAGTGGGGCAGCATGATACCTCTGTGATCATCCATGTGCAGCTAACATCAGCCACGACTGCAATGCAAACTGTGATTCACTACAGATAACCCTCCATGACGTGGGAGCACCACTACAACTATCTGGAGACAGAGGTAAACATGACAGTCCTACCAGACACCCTGTTATTGGTCAATGTCGGCTACTCTACACTTAACTGGATAACCTACTTGAGTATGCACTTCCAGGCCCAGCACTTCCTGGGATTTATCACCTTGTATGGCCTGTATCAGTTGGTAGATGAACTAACGAGAGGTGAAAACATACTAGAAGTGGTAATCACTGACATGTGCAACAGGTGCACTACAGCAGAGGTAAACCAGCCACTGTTTAGATCTGACCATGAACTATTCACTGATGATTTCCCCTCCCAACCATCTCCCCCACCCAAGGAACACACAGTGAATACCTTTCCTACAGCTAAATGCACAGTACTAATGATAGAGGTGGGAGGGTTCATGGCCCCCACGCTCAGGGATGACACTGCTCAAGATACAGACAGAATTACAAATGCACTCTATAAGCACCTACAAAGATGTATGGGTTGTGCCATCAATGGTCAACCAGGACTCTCTACTCCTACACAAGGACACCAGTCTGCTGAACCCCTGCAATATACAAGCTATACAACTGAAGTAGGACAGTAGTCCAGAACAACAGCAAATCCCAAGACATGCAGAAATCCGTGACCAGTATTAGAAAGACACTTATGTTACTCATGTAATCATCCAAGGCTGACATCCAAAGGTAAATAGGCATGGATTCAGAAGATGACCACAAAGGCTTCTTTGGCTATGTCAAGGATCTAAGCAGTAACACACAGATTTGCACTGTGCTGGTGCAATATTGTACTGAATATACTGACCCTACTGATATCACCAACACACTTGATGATACATTCGGTGCAAGCTTCCCCCACTACAGGGCCCACAACAATACCCAAAATGTACAGTATCCCAAACATCTGAGACACTCAGGTGGGTATGGCCCTTTCAAACGGCATGACAGAGCATCAGTGGAGGCAGATGGTGTCCCAGACTGCATCCTGCAGACACTACAAGACAAAGTGACCCCCCACCTAATATAGCAACTCAGCATCAGCCTCTACACAGGCTACATGGCCATTCAGTGGTGCATGACAACAGCTATTCCACTCCACCAAGGTGGTGACATAACTGACCATGGTAACTACCACCCCATAAGCCTGAGTAGCCTGATCTGCACAGCTATGGAGTGCATCCTCATGGCACTCATTAACATAGACAATGGTAATCTCCAGACACTTGAACCAACCCAGGTCAGCTTGATTGAGTGCAGATTATGCCTATTGAACCTGTTTGACATCTTACAGACACCTAGACTTTAGGTGTGGGGTTTAGTATTTCACACATACTACCTGGACCTCACCAAGGGTTTTGACACCGTTCCCCACTCAGGTATTATTTCTACACTCACCAGCCAGTACATACACCCATACATCACAGGTTGGTTTGCCAACAGGCTTACACACAGAACCCACATGATAAGCCTAGCAGCCTCCAGGTCCAACTCTTGACCAGTCACAACTGGTGTCCCACAGGACTCAGTCCTGGGACCCCTAATGTTTGCCATATACTTCTCAGAGGTACGGGCTAACACAGGTGGACTACAGCAGACCATGTTTGGTGATTACTGCAAACGGGGAGCCATAACTGACAGTCCAGCTGTCACAGACATCCTTCAAATGGCCTCACATAGACCAACACAGGGTGTCAGAGTCATGGCCTCCAGCTAAAGGCCACATACTGCATGGTCATTCCATTTTGGGAAACTACACACACACATATTAACACATAAGTGGCAGACACTATAATTCAGATGACGTAATTGGTATGTGGGGACTACATTAGATAGTGGCCTCTCCTTTGACAATCATGTCTGCGAAGTAGTTAGGACATCCGTCTATGTAGGCCATCTGATTACATAAGGGTTCGCATCTAAACAGACTGAGGTTATTGTGCCCCTTTACTCATCACTCATCAATCCCATCATCGAGTATGATAACTCATTTTGGATGTACCCCAAAAGACACATCCGACAGCTGGAAGGGCCATGAACTTACCTTGCCAAGAGGAATAATGCCCTCAGACATTTGTCCTATGCTGCCAGACTGCATAAACTCTTGCATTACTCAGTGGCATCTCGTTTACTCAGAGATGATATTTGCTGGCCAACAAAGCCGTGTCCAAGTCAGGCTTAATGGATATGCTCCACCTATGGGAATCCATATCACAGTGAGCCACACACTGTGTTGAGCTACACCTTGCCACAACCATAACTGGAAGATGTTGGAGTGACAGATTCCTGTCACGGGTACTCCCCATACTTTGGAACTACATCCCTGATTACATTATACAGAGCCCATCACTAACACTCCAGGGAATCCTTGCAGAGTGGGTGGGGAACAGTGGATACACCCCAGGGATCCCACAATTGGCTCTGCTCCACAGAGGGACAGTTAGTTAATCAATGGGGTGTCGACAGCAGACACATTTTGGCTAGGCTTATGAATGGCCTTGGGCAGTTAGGCAAGTACCTACCTATGTACCTATGAACCTATACATACAGTATTGACACATGCTGATAGCTTAACTTACTGTTCAGGTATTTATTTACCTTGTGCCAATGGCAGTTGTGTGTACAATAGTTGAGGGCTGCCTATGTAGGATGCACACAGTAGACCACCTATACATGATAATTTACAAGTGGTCATCTGTGTGTGCCATCCATGTTTACTGTGTGTGCAGATGAAGAAGGGTGTCAGTCTGTAGGTGCCTACACTGTCAGTGTGTGTGCTATATGTTCCCTCTTTGCCAAGGCATGGGCATACTGGGCATGCCTCCATCTGCCTACTGGGGCTGGCACAGAGTGTTCATGGTCTGAGTCCCTCTGTGCCTGTGGGGCCCTTGGCAATGGTGGTGGGCTGTGAGGGCCTTCACCATTCTGTCCCTGCTGCAGCTGTTTCCACAGGATCATATTGTGTAGCATAGCACATACTATGAAGATTTGGGCACACATGCCTGGCGAGTACTGCAAGGCTCCACCAGATATGTCCAAGCAATGGAACCATGATTTCAGCATCCCAAACACATGCTCTATGATGATTCTGGTTTGTGCATGTGCCTCATTATGGCATTCTTGTATGGGTGTGTGTGTGTGCATTTCTGATGGGAGTCATCATCCACGTTTCCAGTGCATAGCCAGCATCCCCCACCAGGTGGCCATATGGGATGTCTCCCCTGGCAAATACCTGATACAGCTGTGAGGCATGCCAGATGTGGGAGTTGTGATAGCTTTCAGGGCTGCCAGCACACACATCCATGATAATGCCCTGGGCATTGCATATGACCTGGCAGTTAATGGGGGGGTATCCCTTGCGGTTTATGTAGTGCCTACCCTGCTCACTGGGTGGTGACTTGATGTGTATGTGCGTGCAGTCTATTGCACCCAGTACCTCCGGGTAGTCTGCCACATGGTGGAAGAGATGCATATTGCTGGCCAACTCCTCCTGCATTTGGGGGAAGTATATGTGCTCATTGGCATGTGGCAACATGGCATCCAGGAACTGGTGGAGTACCCTGTATGCTGATGCCTGTGAGATCCCCATGATATCCCCAGTTGGCCCTTGAAAGGTACCTGTGGCTAGTATTCTCAAGCTTACACATACCTTCGTGTCCACTGGGATGGGTTCCCCTCTGTTATTTCTGGCTCTGCGGTGTGGCCGGCACAGGTCAACAAGTTGCTGTATGGTGTCTCCCTGTCCACCCTGTAATGCCCTACTATCTCCAGATCATGTAGCCCCTGGCAGGTTACCCTGGGTCTGAACACTCTTCTCCTCCTCCGGTGCCTGAGATGGTTGTCAGCATCATCCTCCACACCACCTTCAGTCTCCAACACATGCTGGTAAATCAAAGCTATGGCAGCCCCTAACATGTACATATTAAAAGTTCCCCATCTGTATACACCAATGGTGCAGAGTGTCTGGGAATACACAAGTGTGTGTGAGGTGCTTTCACACTGTATACTATTGTGCTATGGATGCTGCTGGTGTAATTGGGTGTGTATGTGCAATTCTGGCTGCAAGGTATCTTAATTATGGGTTTTACAGTAGGTCCTGCTATTGTGGGGCCTTTGGTGTTGAATTACTCTTGGCTGCCATGATTCATCTATTGCCCTTTACTTCACTTTTCAACCCGATTCTCCTCCCATTGTCAGCATGCATCCAGCTGCCGGCTTTCTTGTTTTGTACTTTCCCAACCCAGGATTGTGTTGCAAAATGTGTTATGTAGCTGATCTACTGCAAGTTTACTTTGTTCTGCTGTGACAGTTCTCTTTTCTTTGCAGTACGGCACCTCCCCTTTCCTGTTCTGCAGGTAGCTGCTAGCAGCCTTGTTAGCTGTTGTCAATGGCCCACTGTGGGTTCCTAGGTGTTAATTACTCATTTGTACTCCAATTACCATGCTGCAGCATTTCCTTATTTTCTTCACTTATCCTTCTTGTTTCAGCTCTGGTGCGCGCTGCGCACAGCCGTTTACCGGGTTTGAGCAGGTTTTCATCCATGCTCACATGCACATTCGGTTACCTTGTGTGCTCTCAGCTAAGCAAAGCTTTGGCTACTTCAACACACCCCTATCCTGCAGCTTTGCTTAGAAACAGGAAAACCGGATTAGCAATTCTCCAATGTGCTTACAGCTAAGGTGGCGCACCCCTCTCTTGATGTCATCTTTATCTCCAGGCCACACTTTGGTGTTGTACTGCTACGCTGTGAGATACATCCTTACGCCGGTGGAGATTTTGTGATTCAGTATTACTTGTCTCATTTGCATGGCATTGACTACTAATACCTAGTTACTGTGCAGAACACTGTCACAGTCCCTTAGCAACCCTTGCACCATGGTGTGGTGTAGCATGCGTGCCATTGACTATTATGGGGAATTCATGAAATGTGTTACATTGCAGTTGTATTACATATAAATAAATTTTCATTGTGATCCCATTTGTGCACCGATGAACTGCGATTTTACTTCGCGTTAGTGTGGGCATGACATTAAATGTTCTTTTTTATATGTTGTGCATGTTTTTTATGCCAATGGCTATATATTTAGCCATTGGCATAAATTAACAGTATAATACGTGAGTTTGGTCTGCTAGCATGGCTCCGATTTTATGTTTGAAAAAATGTAAACCATTTTTTTCAGTTTACATTTCTGCATGCTTACACTATGCCTGCACTACTTCCTGAATCGCTATATACCTTCATTTGCATGCTACGCTGCTGCACATGTGGTAATTAGCATACATGCACCAGGAGCGGTGCGGCCGTGGCGTACGCAGGTAGTGCATGTGAAAACAGCTTGTACCTGAATCACTCGGTGGCCATATTTGGTGTTAGATCGCCGACACTATGCCTGCGCCTGGTGCAAGCTTCATGAATCCTGGGGATTTTTTCTGTGTAGACTCCTTTCTGTGGCTGTATTCCAATAGGTTTTGGAACTCACAGGGAAAACCAGCACTAAGTCTACATGGTTGCTTTATAGCTTGTTGAATAGCTTCTCCATCATGGATTGGTTGATTAGCATACAGTTCAGCTGCTTATGCTGTAATTAGCATGCCACAAAGTTTAACACATTTGTGTGACTCTACACACTGTGTAGAGCTACTTACTGAATCCAAAACTCTGCGCTATCATGTCTGGACTGTCTAGGGTTTATTGAATCTGCCCCATAATCTTATTTTCTTTCTCTAGTTATTCAAGTGTTTTATATAGTTATACATGTCCTTTTTTCATCTTAGTCATTAGTTATTAGTTATTAGTTATCAGACATGATTCTCTGTGTTTCAGACTCCTACTGTTAAATTAGGAGTGGAATTCTACTGAAAGTGAACTGTGTGCTGCAAATTTATTCAAATAAAGTAGAACTTTAATTACAAATTTTATTGCCAATTCTGAGCAATATTTGCCCCCTTCTAGACATGCACCTCTTCTGCCACATCTACTACATATCTGAAAATAACAAGCACTGGCACAGTCAGTTTCAGTATGAAGCTTTTAAGTATGTGTGTATATTCTCATTTGATAGTGATGTCTTCCAAAGTATCTTTTCAGAGACCATTGGAAAAATTAAATTAGATCCTAAAGAATCCTCACCACTGTCTCTGGTAAGGGAGCATCACCAAAAGCAGGGATAGAAATATACAATTTCTCCTAAGAGTATACCAGGAACAGGCTCCACACCTAGGACTAGACTATATGCTTCATGCCAGGTCCCCAAATGAGTCTTCGCACTAACCACAGCAGAGCACTGTGTCCCAGTTCTAGGTATTTGACGCATTCACTCTTAAATATTTGATATTCACATATACACACACTCTTAGGAAAGACTGACACAGATTTACCTGCTATGTCATCATTTCCAAGTTACAAGGTAATGGCTGCCACCAGTCAAATACCACAATACCCTTCAAAATCGGTGTTCAATTATATTAGGTAAAATAAATATTGATATAAATGGTAGCGTGTAATCCATGCAGTAAGACTTTTAAGAGTGCCCCTGGTGTTAAAACAATAAGCATAAACAATCTCAGGTTACTAAAAGTACTTTCTAAATAACCAACCACAATCAAAGGTAGTAAAATATTTAATAATAAATACAATTATATAAAACATGTATACACTGAATAACTGAATCTAATAAACAACAGAGTTTCATACACAGGAATTATAAAAATAACACTGTAGAATACACTTCACACTGATTGTAGAAAAACTCTAACTATCTAACTCTAGTTCCCTAACTATTTAAAGATTGACTGTCCCTGTCTAATCTAATTAACTCAGCAAGGCAAGATGATACTCTTACTTCTGCCGGGCAAGATAAGAATTTATGCCCACTCTTCAGGCTGTGACTGGTCCTAAGCGACTGGAATAACAACTCCTGCTATTATTGCTGAACAGCTCTGGAAAACAAACAGAGTGATAATTACTGATCTGGAAAGTGACAACTGACAACTACAACTACTGAGCAACTACAACAAAACCTGCTTTTATAGCAGATTTTTCTTTTTTAAATATGTACATTTGGTCAGACAGAACAGCACTCTTTGATTCAAATATCTTACTTAAATCAAAGTAATAATTAAAAGCATAAACTTATTTACAAAATTATAGCTAGTCATGCTGGCATATATAACACAGGGTAATTTACAATTAATTACAAATATTTACAAAACTTGAGCCAGTCATGCTAGCACAGATAACAATATCTAATATCCTCACAATGTAATAACAAGGCAGTAATAGGGTAGGTGAGGAGAAGGCATTGTCTTTCACTTACATGATTCTTTTATTAAGTAACCTGACATTTTGTATTTGTTATTCCCAGCTCTGCAAATAGGTCATCAAAAGGTTAACTGTTTCTTGCTAGTTATTGAGTATACTTAATTCGCACGTACAGTCTTTAATTCTTTAAACTGATGATGTACATA